>NC_134875.1:129330483-129457983 GCF_049852395.1 Peromyscus maniculatus bairdii | reverse complement strand
AACTATTTCAAACAAGTTTTGACAAGCACACTGATGTGGGATGTCCTTCTATATGCAGTGAATATGTGTTGCTTTTATTGGTTGATGAATAAAGCTGCTTTGGCCTATGGCAGAGCAGAATATAGCTAGGTGGGAGAGCCAAACTGAATAAAGAGAGAAAGAAGGGTGGAGTCAAGAGAGACACCATCCAGCCATCCAAGGAGCAACGTGCCAGCAGACTGGTAACGCCATGGCCCCATGGCAATACATAGATTAATATAAATGGGTTAATTTAAGTTGTAAGAACTAGTTAGTAATAAGCCTGAGCCATTGGTCAAGCATTTATAAATAATATTAAGCCTCTGAATGATTATTTACAAGTGGCCTCAGGACAGGGAACTGGCGGACAGGGCACGGAAAAGCCTCTGGCTACAGCACACTGCCTGACTTTTCCTCAGTGGATGTTTTTGGAGGAAACGGCAGTGTGTCAGTCAAGGTATAGAAATATAACTAGTTACTTTAGAGAAAGTTGTATACATTTCTTTTTGAGAGATCAGTGGCATGGCTCAGCCAGTAAAGAGCTTGCCATGAAAGTCTGGCAACCTGAGTTTGATTCTAGGAACCCAGGTTGGAAGGAGAGAACTGACTCCTTCCAATTTTCCTCTGAACTTCCACAGATGCCCCACCATCACATATACACACATAATAACAATACATAAAATAAAAAAATGACTATGTACATAGTTGTTAACTTTGTTTCTCAGGGCAGCCATAACCAAATAATATAAACTGGGTGCTTTCAATAAGAGAAATATACTGTACTATGGTTCTGGAGGCCCCCAAATCCAAAAGGTATCAGTAAAGTTGATTCCTTTTGAGAGGGGTAATCTTTCTTCTCTTAGCTTCTGGCAATCTGAAGCTTTCCTCGACTTGTAGATGGTGTTCTCCATGTCTTCATATTGTATGCCATGTATATATTTATCCTCATATTCCAATTTTCTCTTTTTAAAGGACATTAGTCAAATTGAATTAGGTCTTTCCACATGAACCAATCTCAATCCCAATGACTTAATCCTGATCATCTGCACAGGCCCTCTTTCCAAATAAGGCTACATTCACAGGTCCTGAGCTGGGTGTAGTGGCACATGCCTGTGATCCCAACACTCAGGAAACAGAGGCAGGAAAATTGTGAGAGCTGTCTGGGCTATATAGAGAATTCTAGGCAAGCCTGGGCTATGAAATTCTGTCTCAAACAGTAGCCAAGCAACCAACCAGTACTACTACTGCCATTAATATCAGACAAGCAAACAAACAAACAAGTAACAGTTACTTGGGCTAGGATTTCAATATTATTTAGGGAAGAGGGTACAATTAAATCTCCAGCAATACTCAAGAATTTTTTTTAAATGAATTCTAATGTACTGCACAGATGACAGTGTTTACCAACCTTAGGGCCCAGAGAGTTGAAACAACTTGGAAGGCTGGAAGAAGACCCTCAGGGGGTTTAAATGCAGATACTGGAGGGAGACACCCCTTGCCTGGTGCTAGTGCCTCTGTGCTAAGAGGAGTTCTCACAGGTCTGGACTTGGACCTCTGCAGAAAGGGTGCTGACTGGCTGGTGGTGCTGTTCCTCAAGTGGAGGCAGAATGAAATTGCTTTTATAAGTGCTGGAAAAGCTGAAAACTGCATTGCACTGCTCTGATAGGTGGAACTGTGGCAGCTGGGATTAGGGGCAAAGAGGAAGTGAACCGGAAGAAACCCTTTCTCCTTGGAACCTTGTATCCCTCTCCAGAACTCTGCATGGCAAGAGTGTAACCGGGAGCTGCTGAATGACAGGAACTGCTTTGTAGAGTCCCAATTCCACCATCATAAAGCTGGGTGTGGAGTTTGGTGTACTAAACTCAAGCAATTGTCCCAAGGAAAGGAAAGGGAAGATTAGGTCCAAGAAGAGCAGTATGAGTGCTTGGTTAATGCCCGTCAGAGACACAATATGTGACTGAGGAAGAAACACCTTCTGTAGAGGTGTGGCTAGAAAGGAATGTGATCGATTTTTTAACGGCAGATTAGAACTGTGGCATACAAATGAGAGCCGTTTCTTTCACAGTAGTTCACAGATTTTGTTTTTCCTATTGAGTCTTTAAACTGGCCATGGGTACCTACAGCCTGAACTTTTGACTCCACCCAGGGTGTCATTCATTTGTCTTTTGAAAGTGAATTAACTTTTTGGGGAAATCTTGTTATCTCAAGTTACACATGGCGAATGAGAGCTACTCTGCCAGGTTGGATTCCTCTTTTCTTTTGACAGGTTGAGAGCAGAGGTTTAGAAGGATGGCATGTCAAAATGAAGGTCTAATGTTTTTCTAAAGATAGTGTCTAGCTGTAATTCTCAGTGTGTCAATAAAATAACTGAGAACACAGAAAAAGCAAAGGCTTGCAACAGGAAGAAAATAAGGCTAACATTTTGTTGTTTTCTAATTCTATAGAATTTCATTCAATTATAAGTGTATTTTTTTATTCTTTGAAAATATTATACATATGGATACTGTATCTTGGTCATATTCATCTCCATTCTCTTCCTTCAATCCCTCCAACCCCCTGACATATCTCTCACATGATTTAATGTCCTTTTAAAATTAAATTTAATTAAAGTGCAATTATATTATTTCCTCCCTTCTTCCCCGCATCCTGCCTATGCTTCCCTCACTTTTCCCTCCCAAATTCATGGCCTCTTTTTCTTTAATTATTATTGTTACACATCTATAAGCAAATAAATATGTAAATAAAATGTGCTGAGATAATGTTCTTTAAAAACCATGATCTGCTGAGTCTAATTCATGTTTCCCATGTACCCATGGGTGTGGGGTCATCACTTGCTACATGGAGAGCTCCTTTAGTGGCTCTTAACTGCCAAGGGCTCCTAAGACAGGAGTGGGCCCCTTCTGATCCATGCCAGAATTTTTAGATTTTATAAGCTATTCTGTGTGTGCGTGTGTGTGCACGTGCGTGCGTGCGTGTGTGTGTGTGTGTGTGTGTGTGTGTGTGTGTGTGTGTTTCTGTTGCCCATGGAGGACAGAAGGTGTTAGAGCCTCTGGAACTGGAGTTATAGGTGGTTGTGAACAGCACTAAGGAAGTGATGGGAATGCTGGGAACCACACTTAGGTCCTATGGAAGAGCAGCAAGTGATCTTAACTTTCAAACTGTCTTACCAGCTTCCTTTTAAATTAATTAATTAATTAATTAATTAATTAACTTTGATTTTTCAAGACAGGGTTTCTCTGTGTAGCTTTGGAACCTGTACTGGAACTCACTCTATAGCCCAGGCTGGCCTCGGAACTCACAGAGATCTGCCTGCTTCTGCTCCCAAGTGCTAGGATTAAAGGTGTGTGCCACCACCACCCAGCTCTTGATTTATTTTTTTTAATATTGCGTGTATGTTTTGTGGGAATGCACGCCATCTATGTGGGTGCCCATGGGAGCCAGAAGAGGGTATCAGATCCAGTAGAGCTGGAGTTATAGGTAGTAATAAGCTACCTGGTCTAGATACTGAGAACTCAACTTGGGTTCTCTGGGAGAGGAGAAGTAAACCACCTATACAACTTTATGCTGGAATTTTTGATTGAATTGATCTTTTGCAGGTCTTGTGTAGGTAACCACAGCTGCTTGAGTTCGTGTCTGCAACAGCTATTTTGTATCCCAAGGACAGCATTTCACAACACTCCATTTTTTTGAAAACTATAATGTGTTCTTTGTTGCCAATTAAAGAAAAAAAATCTACTAAGGTGACAAAGGTGACCATTCCAAGCCTTCTTCCTTCTTTGTTCTATGGCTCAAAATCATCAGATCTGGACTATCAGTAAGCATGGCAGCCAACTATTTATCAATAGGAAGATTCTGTGAGAGGTGTGGAGCACTTGTTCCCACTCACCTCCTTTTCTATTAGTTTATCTTTTCATATATTTAGTAAAGAAAAACGATGAAGTGCTAATCCTGAGCCACACACACAAAAGAGGGAAAGAGATACAAAGTGATTTCCTTCATCACATTTGCAGGATTTTTTTTTTCTGTAATTGATGACAGAATGCCAGAAGATCATAAATTCTTTACAACAACATCAAGAAGGAGGAATAGTGTAATGGGTCTTTCTTTGGACTGCCAGCTCCCAAATAATGAAATGGAGACTTCTTATTAATTATGAAAGCTTGGCCTTAGCTTAGGCTTGTTCCTAACTACCTCTTATAAATTAACCAGTTTATATTAATCTACGTTCTGCCACGTGGCTTGTTACCTCTCCTCCATACTATATGTCCCATTTCCTTTATGTCTTGCTGTTGATTCTCTGCCTCTCAGATTCTTCCCCTGAGATCCTCTCTCTCCCTGGAAGTTCTGCCTATCCTCTCCTGCCTAGCTATTGGCCATTATCTTTCACTAAAACAATCAGAAGGCACCTTAGGTAGGTGAGGAAGGACAGCCACATCTTCACACAGTGTGATCAAATATCCTGCAATAGGATAGATGATGCTTCATTGTAGTTAAAGAGACCAGAAGAACCATTATTGTAAATTTATGCTAACAACTACAGTTTTCCATGTTTTTTGTTGATCGGCAACCTCGGAAAAGCAAGCTCAAAGAAGTTCCTACATTAGTGCATCAGAATGTCTGAGAATGACTATCTTCTGGGGACTGAAAACAAGAATGAGAGCAATGCACATCAACACATGTGGATTCTCTAAAGGTGAAGTGAGTAATACCCAGAGGAAAATGAGGACAACTAAAGTCTGGTTTGTTTGTTTGTTTGTTTTTCAATAAAACTAGTTCAGCTAGATCCATTTTCATTTTGGGAGTGAGAAAATAGAAAAAAAACCCAAACAGTTATTTAGGTGACTATGACAAGCAAGCAAGCAAACAAACAAATAAAGAAAGAACAGCATAGGAGAACTAAACCCCAGAAGACTCAAGGGAAGAATGTAGCTGGGAAAAAAGACCTATGAAGCTACAAGATGTAACTTCTGTGAAAGAGGAGTAGATGTTTTAGGGTCTTTTATAATAAAAATGAAGATATCTATTAGAGAATAACAAGAAAATGGTTGATTTAAACAAAAAATAAAAAATGAGTCCATAGAGAATTAAGAGTGTAGTAATAGAATAAAAACTACTTTCTAGAAAAAACCTAGAATTTTTGTTGTATTAGCAGTGCAAAAAACAAATACAATTTTCTCCTGAATGTGGGTGTAAAGTGTGAGGTAGTGGGACCTGGGAAAGCAGAGGCTAAAAATCAGGCAGACTAAAGTCTCAGGCTATAGCCAACTTTCTTCAGAACATTAAGCAGTTTATACTCTAAGCGTTAAGAAGATTCACATGAATAAGGTGTTCAAATCACAAAGACAAGCCATACATAGCAAAAACATGTTTTCCCATAGAGGCATATAAACAAATAGCAATAGCCAGTTGTAATGACTAATCTGAAGTAAACCCACACATATGCGCTACACCTGGGAGGGCCACAAAAGCACATTCCAAGACCAGGTCTGTGTTTTTGAAGAAACTGAGGTCACCAGACTCTGGTCTTGTTTTCTTGGAGCTTTCTCACAGGCGCTCAGATTTATCTTCACTCAACTCCATTTTTACACTGTGTTCCTACATAAGGAGAACAATGATCAAATGTAAAAATTACAGACATTAGAAAGATGCAGTGGTGTCACCAGAACATAAGCAACAATGAGACAGAACTTAAAAAAGTGTTCCTGAATTGGAAAAAGATATGAATTTGAAATGGAAAGAATGTAGGTTCTGTCTGATGCAAGAAATCAAAAGAAATTCCCGTGTAGACATTTAATATCATAGTAGTTACTTATCATCACTGGGACAAGAAACAACTCCGGGAAAGATTTATTTATTTATTTTGGCTCATGGTTTGAGTGGGAATAGTTCATCACAGTGGGTAAGGCATGGTAGCCACAGGGGCCAGCTTTATGGCAGCAGAAGCAAGGGGCTGACTACTTACACCTTGACAGGTCAGGAAGCAGAGACCTTGACCAGAATCAGCATCAGGCTAAAACCTGTGAGACTCAAGCCTATATGACTGCCAATTGGGCTACCACCAGCTGGGGAGTAACTGTTTACACACAAAAGCCTACAAGGAATATTTCATTTTCAAACTATGACAAAGATATCCAGACATTTAAATAGCTAATTAAGAGGGGGAAAGCCAGAATAATTCCAGTGTTTACAACTAAAGTAAATGCTGAAGGACTACAACACTTTCAGATAACAATTATTGCTCTAACTAAACAATTTTCACTTATGAATAAAGGCAATAGAAAGGCATGGCTATTAAGGACTCACATTATAGAACATTTGGCCTCGATCACCTCCTTTTCTATTAGTTTTATTGGTAACCTGAGTTCCATCCTTGGAACCTACATAAAAGTAGGATGTAAGAATTGGCTCCACAAAATTATAGTCTGACTTTCACACATGTGCTGTCGTTGCATGCTCCCCGTCTCTCTGTCTCTCTGTCTCTCTGTCTCTGTCTCTGTCTCTCTCTCACACACACACAGAATAATAACAAATACAATTTTTTAAAAATAAAAAATAACTATTATCTGTTGTCTGTGTTTAAATATTTACTATGTGGATTACAAACTTTTTATATTTACATCTCTTAAGAAGATAACTTATTTTATGTAACTATCAACATATAATAAAAATTAAGAAATAGAACAGCAAGCAAGGGAAAATAGAAGAGACAGGAAATATATCATCATTTTAACCTAGAAAACTGAATCCCTAAATTAAAGACTAGCCTTGACTTTCTTTGATATACTATATATACTATAACAAAATAATGTTTGTGTTTTCTAAATGTCCAAATGAGATAAACATAAAACATTTTTATAATATGTGATTTTAGAGGAATACTGATATAAAAATGACATATAAGCAAAGAAAACAGGTAAAATAATAAATTGTTGAAACTACCTGTAGTGGTTTGAAAGAAAATGGCCCCCAAAGGGAGTGGCACTATTAGGAGGTGTGGCTTTGTTGGAGGAAGTGTGTCACTGTGAAGGTAGGCTTTGAGCTCTCCTATGCTCAGGCTACTTCCAGTGAGACAGTCCACTTCCTGTTGTTGCCTTCTGATCAAGATGTAACCAGCAGGATGTCTGCCTCCTTGCTGCCATGCTCCCTGCCATGATGATAATGTACCGAACCTCTGAAACTGTAAGCATGCTACCCCAATGAAATATTTTTTGGTCATGTGTGGTTTCATAGCATTAGAAACCCTAACTATGACACTACCCATTAAGGGGCTGAAGAGATAGCTCACTTTTTAAGAGCACTTGCTGGTCTTGCAGAGATCCTGAGTTTGGTTCCCAGCATTCCTGGAAGGTAGCCCACATGTAACTCCAGCTCCAAGATATCTGATGCTCTTTTGGTCACCAGAGGTGTCTCTCTATCATACATATAAAAACTCTACTTGTTAAAATAAAAATGTTGATAAGCCAGGTGGTGCTTCATGCCAATAATCCCAGTGCTCGGGAGACAGAGGCAGGTGGATCTCTGAATTTGAGGCCAGCCTGGTTTATAGAGCGAGTTCTAGGACAGCCAGGGATACACAGGGAAACCCTGTCTTGGAAAACAAAAAAAGGGATAAGATTAAAATACTATTTATTATTTATTAGAACCTAAAATGTTGAATTTTAATTTTAGATAGGGTCTTACAGTGTAGTTGACCTGGAACTCACTCTGTAGCCCAGGCTGTCCTATAACTCACAGATATCTGTTTGCCTCTGCCTCCCACGTGCTGGGATTAAAGGTGTGTGCCACCATGCCTGTCCACAAAAGTTAACCCTTAAAATAAAAAGATTGGACAAAAATGTTTTATTTGCTTGCAAGAATAAACAAAAGGAAATCAGAGGCATCAGTGCTAATTTCAGACAAAGCAGAATTCAATGCAAAAGTATTTTGAGGGGCAAAGGTATAACACCAAATCATTTAGTATTGACATTACAAAGCAGAACTGTCAGAAACTCACCGACAAATTCACACAAGTCTGATGGCTTTGAGGGCCTTTCGGTAAAACTCAGTCAGCTAAAACATGAAAACAAAAGACTACATAGAATATGAATAACATAGCTAAGAAAGTTAATTTAATAAAATATATTGAGTTTTGCTTCTTACAGAGAATTTATTTTCTTTCCAATTAGTCACATCACTGTTACAAAATTGGTTTTGTTAGGACTCAAAGCAAACTTCAATGTACTTCCAGAAGTGGAAATCATGCATGTCATGTACTTGAGAACAATGCAAGCAAACTAGAAAATAATGACAATAATTTAAGCAATCACCCAAACATTTAGAATTTCAAGCTATAATCTTTCATTTTGAGACAGAGTCTCACTATGTAGTTCTGGAACTTGCTGTGTAGACCAGGCTGGCCTTGAACTCAAAGATCTGCTTGCTTCTCCCTGCTAGGGATAGGATTATGTATATCACCATGCCCAGTCAATTTTAAAATTTTAAGATTACATTTTTTTATTTATGAGGTGGGGTACATGTGCCCTGGTGCTCTGAACATCAAATGACAACTAACAGGAGTCAATTTTCCTTCCATCATTCAGGTTTCAGGGGTCAAATTCAGGTCTTTACCCACTGAGCCGTCTCATGAGCCTCTACAGCTATAATCTTCTGGATTAAGAATAATATTCGGAAAAAAAAGAATAATAATCGGCTGGGCAGTGGTGGCGCATGCCTTTAATCCCAGCAGTCGGGAGGCAGAGCCAGGCGGATCTCTGTGAGTTCAAGGCCAGCCTGGTCTACAGAGCGAGATCCAGGACAGGCCCAAAGCTACACAGAGAAACCCTGTCTCAAAAAAATAAAAAAAGAATAATATATATTATTATAATATATATAAATATATAATATTAATAAATATATAAATAATATAATTATAAATGTAGCTGTAGTTTATAGTGAAAGGCAAGTTAATAGTTTCAATTGTTGTTTATTATTAATAAGACTAAATGAAAGTCAATTAATTCAACTCAAGAATTTAGGAGTTTCCAGCAGAGTGTGTCCTTGGTCTCCCCACCTTTTATCTGAGCCTTTGCAGAGGAGAGAAATTTGATTGTTATACTTAGTTAGGTCTTCATATGGTCTTCCTTGTTGAAATGCATGACCATAGAATGCATGTGCATTCTTCCAGTCTGTGGTAGAGACCTCTGCTGTCCATCGAGGGCTTATTAAATTTATATTGTTTGTTCTATTTGGCTGCAGTTCTGAATGAATTTTCTTAAGTTAGTTACATCAATAATGAAACTACAATATTCATTTTTACCTATTTCTTATGTTTTACTGCCCAGTTAGGCCAAGTCTTGAGAAGAAAAGAGCAAAAGCATGAGAACCCTGGACAGTTTCTTTGGAAGAATAAACAGTGAAATAGTCTCGAACCTGCTGAATAAGAAACATTTGCTGAGCATCTACTATGTGCCAGGTGTTGTAGTATTTACAGGGCACAGAAATAATGAAGAGAGGCACAATTAGTATGTTTGCCATCTGGTGAAGAAACACAGTCAAGTAAACATTCAATGCATAACATTATAGCCCAGTATAATTCCTGTGATGTGAACAAGTCATTTTTGGGAATTGGAAAAGCCATTTCAGTATTCCAAGAGCACAGGTTTGAAGGGGCTGACTGGTGAGAGATAAATTGAGAAAAAGCAGGACTCCAATCATATAAGACCTTTTAAGCCCAAGGGATACCACATTCATCCTAAAGGCAATAGGGAGCCATTAGAAGGTTTCAAGCTGGGGAAGCTTAGAATTAGATTTTCATTTTGTGAAAATCACTCTGATCATAATACAGAGAATGAATTGATGAGGGCAAAACTGGAGCGCAGATTTCACACTATTGCCCCAATCTATTCGGGAGTCTGTCTCCCCAATCTGTTTAAGCATCTTTTTCTAACCCCACTGTCAGTTATCGAGAATATCTAGGTAATAGTGGAAATGGGAAAGGGTGTGTATGGATGAGGGAAGTCTATAGGAGGTAGATTGGCATGATAGGACCTTGGCACTGACTACATGTGGGGAATGAGGGCAAAGAATAGTAACAGATGCCAAGCTTTCTGGCTTGGACAAATGCTCATAGAAAGGGGATACAAGAATGGAAGTGTCAGGTGGCATTAGTGAGCTCTTTACTTTCTCTATTTCTTACCGTAAGGCATGTGCATACTTCTGCGGGTATCTGCAGGAGCAATCTACTTGGAAGGAATACACTAAATGCAATTGAGGATAGAAGGCTCATTAATATGCAATATACTAACTTTGCAGATACTTCATTCTAATTCCTTCAAGATTTTTCTGGGATGCACAGACAGAATCTGCTGAGTCACACTGCAGGTGACCCAGGCTCTATTGCTATATATCATTTTTTTTTCTTAAAAAAATAAGTAGGTGGAAGCTTAATTACTGTACACTGTGTAGGAATGAGTCACAATCAGTTAAAAAATCTTCTTGGGACACACCCATCTATTACTCAGATTGATGTAGTCATGATGAGCCTTTGTTCAGTGGCACATCATCCCTACCAGGAAAGTTGTGATACTTCTAAAAGGCAGGTGGGTGGAAACAGTTTATGTTGTTTTTCAGGAAATACCAGAGAAGGTCAAGGACAAATGAAGTTTAGTGCAAAACTAAACTAGGTAAAGATTTTGTTTGAAGCAGCGTTTCCTGGAATGGTGAGCTTTAATCACAAAGGGTGGGCATGAAATGGGTCAAGTTAAAAAAAAACTTGGCATGAAATGTTATCTAATTTCCCCCTCTTCAGGGATGGTTTCCTTCAAATAAAGATGGAGATCTAGTCAGTGAAATAATTGATTTAGGCTGAAAAATTTATAATTGGGCCTGGGGAAATGGTTCAGTAGCTAATAGCACTTGCTCTGCAAGCAAGGGGACCAGTGATCAAGTCCTCAGAACCCATAGAAACGCTGGGCGTGGCTGCACATGCGCATAGCCTCGGCTCTGAGGGCTGGGGCACAGAGATGACAGGCAGATTCAGGGAGTTCGATGGCTAGTCAGCTTAAACCTAAGTGGTGACCTTCAGGTTCAGTAAGAGATCCTGTCTCGAGGAAATAAGAAAGAGGAATAAGGGAAGATAGCCAATGTCATCTTCTGGCCTTCACATGTAAGTGTATGGGTGCACATGCTTGCAAACCCATGTGCACATACACCACATCTCCCAAACAAATAGCAATTAAAAAAATGTACAAACCTGAACTTTGCACTGAAGCTGTGCATTTAGAGTACAGTTCTCAAATTCAGGTTTCAGGGCCTAGGCCTTGTGGCTAAATAGCGAGCTAAATCAACAGCGCCCTGAATAGAGCTGCAAGGGCCAAGTGAGCTAGTGGAATGAAGAAAGAAAACTCACCGTCTGGTCCCAGCTCCACTGGGCAGAGATATGCCAGTTCTGACTGTACTTCTGCACCACTGTGATTTCTGGTTGAGCACGTTCAATACGAGGAGGGAACATGAAAATAAAGAGAAAGGAGGCGTGGACACACAACCGTGAAGTTACTCTTTCATCTAACATTTATCGAGTCCTTGTTGGGAGTCACACATTGTGCTAGACTGTGGGGATAGAATAAAAGTCCTGAGGGCTTTTCAGTCTAGCCAGGAAGAGAAATACAATCAGATATAACACCTGTGATACATGCTGGGCCAGTGCTTCTGCAATTTCCGTATGTATGGAGAAACACCTGAAGAGACTGAATAATACACATGCTCAAATAGAAGCACATACAGGGTGTGCTGGGCCTATGAAGAGGGAGTCATCTGTTTTTCCTGAAGGTAATGCTGGAGCTGAGTCAAAAAGTTAACTAAGTAAGTAGATATTTGCCAGGCACATTAGGGGAAATGGCTAGAATCCAGAAACAGACTTTGCTGCATTCACAGCACAATGTACGATGGGTGAGGATGCAGAAGTGAGGGCAGGCTGTACCACTAACAGCCTCAAGTGCCATGCTGAGGAGCTGACGTTTCACTCTACAGGTGATGGAGAGCTATGGAGAATTTCGAACAAAGGAATAAGCTCTGAAGGTATTTTGTAAAGAACATTCCAGTGCTAGGAAACAACAAGAGTCAAGTCCATGTTGTTGAAGTGCCCTTGGCCTGCGTATGGACAAGCAAGGAGGAGGCAAGTGTAGCTGAAATACCAAACGAGAACAGTGTGGTGATGAGGTCAGAGAGGTTGGTGGGGCAGGTCAAGTAGGGACTCAGGGGCTGTGGTAAAAACACCGAGTCTGTCTTCAATTTGATCAGTTCGATCACTGTAGGAATCAAGGGCAGGGCTGATGGTAGCTTGAACTAGTAGCATTTTAATGAAGTCCTATATTCATGTGCCTGCTACTCGTGATGATATAAAATAATTCAACTACTAGAAAAATGGCCTCATATTGCCTTTTTCTGGCCATACCATTCCCCCATCCCTTCACCTCCAACTACAAGAAACTACTGAGCCATTTTCTGTTCCTATAGTAGCATCTTTTGCAGAACTTCACATAGATGGAATCATGCAGTGTATAACTTCCTGTGTTTGGCTTCCTTTACTAAGCAAAATCTATTTGATACTCATTCATAATGTGGGGATTATTAAATCCTTGTTATTGCTGATTTAAACTTCCATTGTATGGAAACACCACAGTTTATTTTTTCATCCATCAGCTGAAGGACCTTTGGGTTGTTTCCATACTTTGTGGTGATGGATAGACATTTGCAGGTTTTTGTAGAAATATGAGTTTTCATTTTTTGGATAAATATCTTGGAATAGAATATTGTACTGACTGGTTTTGTGTGAACTTGACACAAGTTAGAGTCATCAGAGAGGAAGGAGCCTCAGCTAAGGAAATGCCTCCACAAGATCCAGCTGTAAGGCATTTTCTCAAATAGTGATCAATGGGGGAGGGCCCAGCCCATTGTGTGTGGTGCCATCCCTGGGCTGGTGGTCCTGGGTTCTATAAGAAAGCAGGCTGAGCAAGCCATGGGATGAAAACCAGTAAGCAGTGCCTCTCCATGGCTTCTGTGTCAGCTCCTGCCTCCAGGATTCTGCCCTGTTTGAGTTCCTGTCCTGACTTCCCTCAGTGATGAACAGGGATGACGTGGAAGTATAAGCCAAATAAGCTCTTTCCTTCCCAACTTGTTTTTTGGTCATGGTGTTTCACCGCAACAATAAAAACCCTAACTAAGATAAGACTATATATATATATATATATACATATATAAAAATATGTATTTAACATAGATCATATTCCTATATGTAGATGTATATCTTGCACATTTAACTTCATAGGAAACTGTCAAATTTCCTTCCATAGCAACTTTTACTATTTTGCAATTTGATAATAATATAAGAGCTCCAGTTGCTCTGTAGCCTCATCAGCCTTTGGGATTGGTAGTAGATTTATTTCAGCAATTCTAGGGGACGTGTAAGGGTATCTCACTGAGGCTTTAATTTACAGTTTCCTAACAACTAATGTTCCTGAGCAAAGTAGAACCAGATTTACTGGTGCAACAGATGTGGGGTGTGTCATAAAATGAGGAGCTAAGGACAATCACAAGATTTGATACCTAACCAAGATAATAGTGAAAAATGGGCAGAATTTGAAAACATAGTCAATGTGACATGAATTCAATAGCTCAGGAAAAGCTTGGAAGTAGTCACTAGGAAAGAGAAAAATGGGTGATGTTATTTGGGCATAGGAAAAGTGATAGCATACTCCTACCCCATATGCCCATGAGGAATTGCAAATGAGATTTATTCAAAGCAAATAGAGCTAAAGATGATTAAAGGACTTTTATGGATGGTGTGTGGGTGGAAAATGAAAGGTGCCACCCTCAAGGAAAGACATATTTGTCTGGGAAAAGCAGGCTCCTGTTAACATCTCAAGGATGTGATTCACTATGGAAATCTGAAACCTGTTTTATAGCCTGGGTGGGTGCTGGCTGGTGCAGGGTTGTTTTTACTGACACATAGCTGGGAGCAGTTGATGGATTGGATAATGGAATTTGGTACCTGGACATAATAAACCATGATGTCACTTTGAATAAGCAAATCTAAGAAAACAGTTACCCTGCCCATACGAGGCAGAATCACAAGAAAGCTGGGAAAGTAAAGGACTCTTCCAGGAGTACTCTGTCCTGGGTTCACTACCTAAGTTCTCAGAGAAGCCCATGCTAAGTATACATGGATAGGTAGTCAGTTATCTATAGTTAATATTTAGGTGATAGTCATTCAAGAAACAGTAAATCCAGAGCTGGAGAGATTGCTCAGTGGTTAGGAGTGTAGATGTAACCAACCGTCTTATTAAATAAGAAACACAGAAACAATGTAAAAGAGAAAGCCAAGAGGTCAGAGCTCAGAGCTAAAATCTCACCCTTCCTCCTGCTGTCCCAGCTTCGCGAAAAGAGACCTACTTCCTCTCGGTTCGTATTTTTAAAGTATGTTGTTCTGCCTTCTCATTGGTTGTAAACCCAAACACATGACTGCCTCGTCACTGTCTGAATGTACAGCCCCCTAGGTTTTAAAGGCATATGTCTCCAATGCTGGCTGTATCCCTGAACACACAGAGATCTTATGGGATTAAAGGCGTGTGCCACCACCGCCACACTCTTGCTATGGCTCTAATAGCTCTGACCCTGAACACACAGATATCTATGGGATTAAAGGCGTGTGCCACCACCGCCACACTCTTGCTATGGCTCTAATAGCTCTGACCCCCAGACAACTTTATTTATTAACATACAATCAAATTAATATTTCAGTACAAATCAAAATAATATTTCAATACAATTAGATTACCACCACATTTCCCCTTTTCTATTTTAATAAAAAGAAAAAAAGCAAAAGGTTATGACTAACAAAAGAAAAACTATATACAAAAGTACAATAACTATATACAATATATACAAGTAATAAATACCTAAACAGGTATTTGACGAATCAGAGAAAATAATTCCATTATCTATCCTATTTTGATAATTCCAAGATGTATCTAATGTACTTTCTATCCTAATTAATTTTCAACTATAACTAACTAATCTTCAACCATAACTAACTAATCTTCAACTCCCTCAGAGACCCAAGAAGGGAATAATATTAGCTAACAAAAATAAAAACAGGAAGTGCATGCAAGCAACTTCCAAAAAAATTTTGTGAGTTGACAGAAACAGCCAGCTGCCTGGGCAGTCACCTGAGGTTTCTCCGCAGTGTTGGGGCATCATCTTCAGCCTATAGGCTTAGTGTATCTGACAGACTCATTTGTGAAGTAGGATGTACACAAGGTCAACAGTTCAACCTCACATTGGGTGAGAGCAGTCCACGTACCAGAAACACCTGAATTCCACTAGTGTCCTGTCATGATTCAGGATTTTAAATTCTGGAAATTGTTGACAGTTTTTTA
Source organism: Peromyscus maniculatus bairdii (assembly GCF_049852395.1). Lineage (NCBI taxonomy): Eukaryota > Metazoa > Chordata > Mammalia > Rodentia > Cricetidae > Peromyscus > Peromyscus maniculatus. The sequence continues at coordinate 129,442,552 of NC_134875.1, read as the reverse complement.
ATTCAGCTGTCCATTCTTCTTGGCTGTGTATATATGGCTTCATCTCAGCATCCCCTTCTTCTCCACATCCCTCTATTAAATGCCAGTCTACTTTTGAGAGGCATGAGCTTTCAGCTGCTGTTCCATTGTACAACAGAATCCATCGGCCCTCTGCCTGTTAAGCTGCCTTCGAAGAAAAGGGCACCGTACCTTTTCCGGATGCGAAGGCCACTTCAGGGATGGGGCCATATTGTCCTGGCCTCAGAAGATGCCTTTTGATAAAGCCATAACCACACTTGTTTTGGCAAGAATCAGTAGTCCCTTGTTTCGTGATCTGTCTGTCCATTTTGTCCTGTTGATTCGAGGATACTTTGTTGTCCAGTGGCTAACTTTTGCCAGAATGAAAGTTGACTCCATATGCAGTTTCTTCAATGCCCATATTTTCTCCAAAGTAGATTGGTACTGCCAGGAGCCGACATGTCTCAAAAAAGAAAAATTTTCTAAGTTATTAAAACATTTTAAATGCCATATTCTGTAGATCTCTGAAGGGTTTGAAGATGACCTGTCTAAAACATCTCTGCTCAATTTTTAAAACATATCTAATATGACTACAAGTTCTATGATAATGTCTAACTACTAGCTTTCATTTCTTTATATCCTAATAGTTGATAATAATAACATTCAAGGATCAGAAATTTGCATTACATTGTTAAATGGATGGAATAAATACAATTAGAAATATACATATAGCATTTTCTAACAATATCAGTTTCAAATTTGTGTACAATATAAAACAATTCAATCCAATGTAAAGTATTTAAAACTAGTAATTGTCTTTTTCTTTTCTTTCTTTCTCTCTTTTTTTTTAAACAAGAACTTTAAATCTAATCTCCTTTGCTTAGCCTTTTTCCTAACCCTTGACAATAACTTGTAACCAACCCCCCTAAATACTGAAAATTATCCCAGACCCAGAACCCATTAAAAAGACCAAAAAACCACCTGCCCCACACCACCTCTTTGGGAATGTGGGCGTCGTATTCTTAAAATTGCTTCCTGCTGGGTATGGGCGAAGTTTTCTTTATCCTGAAAGAAAAATTTTAGGTTAATTGTCAAATTCTAAGAGAGGTAACTATATCCTTCACTATCCAGTCTGTGTATAATGCCAAAGTTCAGGGTTTATCTCAAGTCCTTATTCAAGTAGTCTTTGAGACTGGATCATCTCAGCTAGTCATCTCAAAATTGCTCTGAGCACCTTGTAGTTCAAAGCTGATCTGTGGATGATGTTTGTCAGCTTAATGATATTATTATTGTCCACGTGGAATTGTTGTTGTTGTGGGGCCCCATCTTCTTTCTGGAGACTTCAGTTGATATTAGGCCTGGCCGTGATTTCCTGCAGAAAACTGATAAGAGACTCGAACACAAAAACATATATATGCAGCTAGCCTTTTTTCTAGAATTAGTTAGTACTCTATGTGACCATTCATATCTTAACAAAGTTTAAAATGTATATATATATATTAATCTTGTAAATTTTGATATAAAATTTATACTTTGAGAAAAGTTTAAAGAATCAGAATAGAATCAAAGAGTTGAGATTAGTAATAGAATAGTCCCTTAATTAATTTTGCTTTTGTCCTGTACCATAGCAGAAGATGGCTCTTATTCTGGCATGATACAGGGAGTTTGCATTTTCCTTTTAACAACATGCTTAATTTTAAAGAAGGAGAGAGCCATTCTCCAACTCCAAAGTCAGCTTTAAATTTTAATTGAACTGGGACTATTAGAAAACCAAGAGTGTTAAATCTTTAGAGAAAAGCAGAAACAAACATTTAGGAAGACATAAAATTTTTTTAGATAATATATACCCATACACCGTTTCACTCTGTTTCTTGGGATAGATGATTTGTCCCTTTTCTTCAGTTGTCTCATTTGTCCAGTGTTCTTCAGATTCCTTAACCTTCATTCTCCTAAAAGACAAAAACAAAAACCTTTCCCCAAGACTAATTTTGGGGATGTTCCTTTTTGGCAAGTTATTATCTGATGAAATGAAAAGGCATGTTTTATTGATACAAGTTAGTTTAAATTGGATGTTCATGCTGGTTGATGAACTATCACCTCCTCTAATTAAGAGGTCTCTCTTGTTCAAATCGAACCTTTATCAATTTTGATGGTACCCACAGCTTATCTTCTCCTGTAGAAACAAAAGCAAAACCACGTCCCCAATGTAATACATACCCTGGTTTCCATTCTGAGGTCAGCACATCCTTAAAGTATATAGGCTGATTTAATTCTGTAGTTTTTTCTATTATCCAATGTCTCTCTGCAGCTGTTGTTCCTTTCTCATTGGCATTCAGAAAATTCAAAGTTAGAAGAGCATTATGCAGTCTATTTCTGGGGGTTTTTGTTACCCATTTCTGTTTATTTAGCATATCCTTTAGAGTTCTGTTTGATCTTTCTATAACTGCTTGACCTGTAGGATTATGTGGTATGCCTGTAATATGCTTTATATTGTAATAAGCAAAAAACTGTTTCATTTTAACAGAGGCATATGATGGAGCATTGTCAGTTTTGATTTGTGCAGGTATACCCATGATGGCCATAACTTCTAGCAAATGAGTGATTACAGAATCAGCTTTTTCAGAACTCAAAGCAGTTGCCCATTGAAATCCTGAATAAGTATCGATAGTGTGGTGTACATATTTCAATTTTCCAAATTCTGCAAAGTGAAACACGTCCATCTGCCAGATTTCATTTCTCTGAGTACCCTTTGGGTTACATCCTGCTGGTAATGGCGTCTGATTGTAGAAGGAACAAGTAGGACATTTCTTTATTATTTCTTTGGCTTGTTGCCAGGTTATGGAAAAATCCTTTTTTAAACCTTTACTATTAACGTGATGTTTTTTATGAAATTCTGAGGCCTCCAGCACATTTCCTATCAATAATTTATCAATCTCTTCATTGCCTTGTGCTAGAGGGCCTGGCAGACCAGTATGGGATCGAATGTGAGTTATATATAAAGGATGTGAGTTATATATAAAGGATGATTCCTTTTCCTGATTGTATCTTGTAATTGAATAAATAGTGAAGTTAATTCTGAAGCATCAGGGATAAATTCTGCAGTCTCAATATGTAACACCACTCTTTCAGCATACTGAGAGTCAGTTACTATGTTGAGAGGTTCTGAAAAATCCATTAATACCAACAGAATAGCATACAATTCTGATTTTTGCGCTGAATTATACGGACTTTGAACCACTTTACTTAAATTTTCTGATTTGTAACCTGCCTTTCCTTCTTTGTTGGCATCTGTATAAAATGTACGAACTCCAGATATGGGTTTTTGCCGTACAATTCGAGGCAAGATCCATTCAGCTCTCTTTATAAGATCAATTCTATTGCTTTTGGGATATTTGCTGTTAATTTCTCCCAAAAAATTACTGCAAGCTCTTTGCCAAGGTTCACTTTCTGTCCATAATTTTTCAATGTCCTCCTTAGTTAATGGTACGACAATTTCTGCTGGGTCTATGCCTGCTAATTGACGAAGTCTCAATTTTCCTTTGTAAATTAAGTCAGAGATTTTTTCCACATAAGTTTTTAATTTTTTATTTGGTTTATTTGGTAAAAATATCCATTCCAATATAATATCTTCCCTCTGCATTAATATTCCAGTAGGAGAACGCCTAGAAGGTAAGATAACCAAAATGCAATCCAGCTTTGGATCAATACGATTCACGTGTCCTTCATGCACTTTCTTTTCTACCAATGCTAATTCTTTCTCAGCTTCAGGTGATAATTCTCTTGGACTATTTAAGTCCTTGTCACCTTCTAAGGTTTTGAACAAATTAGTCAGTTCATCATTTTTTACCCCAACAATAGTTCGTAGATGAGAAATATCTCCAAATAATCTTTGAAAGTCATTAAGAGTCTGTAGTCTATCTCTCCGAATTTGCACCTTTTGGGGTCTAATTTTTTGTAGCTCTATTTTATATCCTAAATAATTAATAGAATCTCCTCTTTGTATCTTTTCAGGAGCAATTTGTAATCCCCAGCGAGGCAAAATTTTCTTTACTTCTTCAAACATTATTTCTAAAGTATCTGCATTTGAGTCAGCTAGTAAAATATCGTCCATATAATGATAAATTATAGATTTAGGAAATTTTTTACGTATCACTTCCAATGGCTGTTGTACAAAATATTGGCACAGAGTTGGGCTATTCAACATTCCCTGTGGGAGGACCCTCCATTGAAATCTTTTAACCGGTTGAGAATTATTATAAGTAGGCACTGTAAAAGCAAATCTTTCTCTGTCTTTTTCTTGTAAGGGTATTGAAAAGAAACAGTCTTTTAAATCAATAACTATGAGAGGCCATCCTTTTGGTAACAGAGTAGGCAAAGGCATCCCAGATTGTAGAGAGCCCATTGGCTGAATTACTTTGTTAATTGCCCTAAGGTCTGTTACCATTCTCCATTTACCAGATTTCTTTTTAATAACAAATACAGGAGAATTCCAAGGGCTGGTTGATTCTTCAATATGCTGAGCATTTAACTGTTCTTCTACCAGCTCTTCTAAAGCCTGGAGTTTCTCTGTTGTTAAAGGCCATTGCTGGACCCATACAGGCTTGTCTGTTAACCATTTTAAAGGTAGAGCTGTTGGTGTCTTTGGAAGATCATCAGTTATTGTGCCCTGTTCTTGTATAATATGGATGGCTGGTGACCACTCATTAGAACAATATCTTCTAATATTTCTCTCAGTAACATGTGCTAGTTTATGATTTGTTTCTGAGATTGGAGGGATGTTAATCTGAGTATTCCATTGTTGCAACAAGTCTCGACCCCACAGGTTCATAGTTATGTTAGCCACATATGGTTTTAATTTTCCTCTCTGTCCTTCTGGACCTATACATTCGAGCCATCTTGCACTCTGTTTCACCTGAGATAATGTCCCAATTCCTAACAGTTGAACGTTTACCTCCTGAAGAGGCCAAGTTGGATGCCAAAATTCTGGTGCAATTATGGTAACGTCCGCACCTGTGTCTACCAGACCAGACAACAAAACACCATTTATTTTTATCGTTAATTTTGGTCTTTGTTCATTAATAGAAGTTTGCCAAAAAATTTTCTTTATGTTTTCTCCTGAATTTTCTATTCTCTCTGTTTCATCATTCTGACCAGCATGATTTATTCCAATAGGCATTTGGTTATTTAATCGCTCTCCAGAGCAGGCATTTCCTCTATGGCTGCCGGAAAGGTTTGAACTGGATTTGCACTGGGGGCCTGCCTGAGGCCCCTCTGGGAGTTTCCCGAAGACTGAGGCAAAGGATTACCCTGTCTGTCCTTTGTTGATCTACATTCGTTGGTCCAGTGTTTTCCCTTACCACACCTTCTGCATACTCCAGAAGGAAGGGGCATTCTGTTGCCATTGTTCCTTGAAGAAACATTGTTTCTGGAAATGACCTGTCTACAGTCCCTTTTCAAATGTCCTTGCTTTCCACATCCAAAACATCTAACACTCCTCAAACCTTTTGAAATTACTTCTCCTACCCATGTATCATCATGCTCATCAGCTTCAACATTAATTGTTTCTCTAATCCAATCTTCCATAGGTGCAGATCTTGCCCTTAATGGCCTGATTATTCTTTTGCATGCTGCATTCGCATTCTCAAAGGCCAAAGATTCAATTATTGCCTTACCAGCTTCTGAATCCGAGACCGTTCTCTTTACTGCTGAAGCCAGTCTTTGTAAAAAATCTGTAAAAGACTCTTTTGGGCCTTGCTTCACCTTTGTAAATGACTCAGATTTTTTTCCTGGTTCCTCAACTTTGTCCCATGCATTCAAGGCTGCCGTTCGACATAAAATTAGGGTTTGGACATCATATAAACATTGTGCTTGTGCTGAAGCATATTGGCCTTCGCCCATAAGCTGATCCTGGCAAACTTGTACTCCTTTATCCCTCCATTGTTTTTCTATGTTTTTAGCCTCCTCCTTAAACCAAGTCAGAAATTGAAGTCTCTGGCTGGGTTCCAGAACACCTTGTGCGAGGTCCCGCCAGTCCTGTGGTACTATCCTATTATATGTTGACCAAGTGTTTAACATTTGCTTTACATATGGGGAATGCATGCCATAAGATACTATTGCCTCCTTAAACCTTTTTAAATCCAACATTTCAATTGGAGCCCAAGTATTTTGTGTAGCCATTTGATCAGGCATCTGCTGTACTGTTACAGGATAAATTAAGGGTGACTGTGTGAAAACAGGCTTTCTTTCTGCAACCTTATGATCCCGACTTGAAACAACTTCACTGTTAATTTCTTCTGTCTGAATTTTTACAGGTTTAACAAGTTCTTCTAACGCTGTTATCCTGGCACTTAAATTGACTATCTTTTTAAATATTAAAATGTGGATTATTATAGTGATGAGGTGCATAATTCCACCAATACTAATATTATATAGTTGTTCCATTGCCAGACTGCCTAAAATTTCGAACAAAAACCAATTTTCTTCCAATGTACACATAAAACCCATTTGTTTTTTAATGTGGAAAAAAATTCTCTTTTAGATAGTTTCCTTTAAAATATCTGATATATTATGACTTACCAAATCTGCGTAGAACAGTAGAAATCCGAGGGGATTTTCAAAGCAGCCACCTAGTGTCCCAGGTGTAAATCCAGAGAGAGAGAGAGAGAGAGAGAGAGAGAGAGAGAGAGAGAGAGAGAGGAAAGAGAGAACGCACAAGAAAGCGTAGCCGGCTAAAGCTTAAATGCAGCCACGTGTTCCCTCTTGTGCCGAGTCAAGGCTTGGGTCTGGCTTCCTTAAGCTCCGACCACGTGCGTTGGCTTTACAGGCAGGGCCCTGTTCGGCAGGGCAGGTCTGAGTTGTTTGTAGCACCGGCTTTAGGCACGCTGCTCACAGACCTAGGCCCGGGCTAGAAGTTGCTACCCGGACTAGGACGCCAGCAGCTCGGACTAAGAAGCCGATCGCCGCCGGCCGCCGTGTGCCGCCGCTGCCGCCGCCGCCGCCGCCGCCGCCGCCGCCGCGGGCCGCCTGCCGCCCTTGCGGGAAAGCGGACCTGCCGCCAAGCCAAGCAGTTTTTAATGGATTCTTGTCACGTTGGGCGCCAGATGTAGATGTAACCAACCGTCTTATTAAATAAGAAACACAGAAACAATGTAAAAGAGAAAGCCAAGAGGTCAGAGCTCAGAGCTAAAATCTCACCCTTCCTCCTGCTGTCCCAGCTTCGCGAAAAGAGACCTACTTCCTCTCGGTTCGTATTTTTAAAGTATGTTGTTCTGCCTTCTCATTGGTTGTAAACCCAAACACATGACTGCCTCGTCACTGTCTGAATGTACAGCCCCCTAGGTTTTAAAGGCATATGTCTCCAATGCTGGCTGTATCCCTGAACACACAGAGATCTTATGGGATTAAAGGCGTGTGCCACCACCGCCACACTCTTGCTATGGCTCTAATAGCTCTGACCCTGAACACACAGATATCTATGGGATTAAAGGCGTGTGCCACCACCGCCACACTCTTGCTATGGCTCTAATAGCTCTGACCCCCAGACAACTTTATTTATTAACATACAATCAAATTAATATTTCAGTACAAATCAAAATAATATTTCAATACAATTAGATTACCACCACAACTTTCCACTCTTCCAGAGGACCTGAGGTTTATCCCAAGAACCCACTTCAACAGATGGCTCACAACTGCCTGTAGTTTCAGCTCTAGGGGATCCAATCTTCTCTTCTGGTCTGCTCATGTACCCACATGCATATATACACATACTCACATACACAAAAATAAATAAGTCTTTAATTATTGTTAAGCATGTGTTTACATATCTCTATAGATATAAATACAAACTTCTTAGTCTTTATAATGTTACTTGAAAGTGTATGTTTCCAGGAATGACCATTTGGTATAGGATAACCAACTGGTGTTTCCTGGAGAACGTTGTTTCCCTCACTCTCAGGATTCCTTAGTTGCCTAGGATTGAGGTCTCTCAAGTTTCCCACTTTTGAGTTAGCATGTCTATTGGATAATCTCAAAAAATCTTAAAAGGCATTATGAAAATAAATGACAATAAAAAACAAATCTTAAGAAAAGATATTGTTAAAAAAAGAGAGAGGGAGAGAGAGTCTGTGGGAGCCCTGACACTGGTGCCCTACTGACAGGTTCCAATCACAGAAACACAAAACCATCTTCCCATCATGTTTTTGGATGTTTCATTGCCTGCTTTCTAATTCTACTTTGGCTTCTTCATCCATTTCCTTTCTTTAACTTTCTACCTTTATTTTTATTTATTGCCATTAACAATGAAACATCTTTGTAGTTTTTTTTTTAAAATTCTTTGCTCTTTATTCTTTGGGGGCCTGCCACCCATTTCCCAAATAAATACACACGGAGTCTTATTCTTTCTTATGACTGCCCAGCCTTAGCTTGGCTTGTTTCTAGCCAGCTTTTCTTAATTTAAGTTATTCCATCTACCTTTTACCTCTGGGCTTTTATCTTTCTCTATTCTATATACCTTTCTTTACTTCTTACACCATGGTTTGCTGTGTAGCTGGGTGGCTGGCCCCTTAAATCTTCCTCCTTCCTCTCTTGCTCCTCAATCTCCTCTTTATCTCACTTTTATTCTCTCTGCCTGCCAGCCCTGCCTATCCTTTCTCCTGCCTTGCTATTGGCTATTCATATCTTTATTAGACCATCAGATGTTTTAGACAAGCATAGTAACACAGCTTCACAGAGTTAAACAAATGCAACATAAAAGGATGCAACACATCTTTGCATCATTAAACAAATGTTTCACAGCTAAAACAAATGTAGCACATCTTCAACTAATATTCCACAACACATCTTTAACTTTTTTCTTTAAGAAATTGAAACAATGTAGTAAAATATTTGGAAGGAAATAAACTTTTTCTGAAATCTCACAATTGCAAGATCCTTATCACTACTTTTTTAGGTCATACTTTCATGTTGATGTCTACATATTCATAAGTACACTTCTATGTAAATTATCCCACATGCATTTTTAAATAATGGAGAAATTTTGAAAAAAATCAAGTTTTCTTTCATATTTTTGTTGACACGTAATCCTCCCGTTGACATTCTTAATAACCATTATAAATGAATTGTTTATTTTTCTAGATATTGCTCCATGACCATGCAATTTGATATACATATATGCACACATTGTTTACAAAATCAGAATCTAGGTATGGAGAGACTGTATTTGAATACAAAAAGCCATATCTCCCAAGTCCACAGCTAACATCACAATGGTGAAATTAAAAACTTTTTGTCTAACATGAAGAACAAAACAAGGATGCTTAGCCTGACCACTCTATTCCGTATCCTCCTGGAATTTTTTTTTCTGTGTTTTTGTTTTTCTTTTTTTGCCTTTTCGAGACAGGGTTTCTCTGTGTAGGCCTGGCTGTCCTGGAACTCACTCTGTACACCAGGCTGTCCTTGAACTCAGAGTCCACCTGCCTCTGCCTCCTGATTGCTGGGATTAAAGGCATGTGCCACCACTGCACGGCCACTACTGGAATTCTTAGCTAGAGCGATTAATCCAGAAAAACCCAAAATAAAACAAAAACAAACATACAAACGAAAACATGAAGGCATCCAAACACAAAAGGAAGATGTCTTTATTTACAAAATTTTACATATAGCAATCCATAAAGATACCCCAAAACCCTATTAGAACTAATTGTATGTATTTAGGAAAGTCAAAGCATGCAAACAAATTAAAAAACAGTAACATTTCTATATATTAGCACTGGAACATGCTAAAATCTATTGAATTGTTCATTTTAAATATACAGATTATATGGAATATGAACTATATCACAATGAAAGTGTTATAAACTTTTATTTTAGTTTCTATCCTACAGATTAAAACATGTAATTGACTTACTACCTTTCACCATAAATGATTGTCTTTATCAGTTTTCCAACAATTTAACAACTTTATAGCTCCTTAACTTCATTTGTTCTTCTCCACATTGCTATTTCACTAATGTCAGTACTGAATTCTTTAAATATTTTTAATCTTACCATGAAATTTGAAATCCTAAGGATGGGCCGTAGGAGAAAAAATCTATAACTATCATTCAGCCAATGGAACATAGCAATAAAATGAGCCCTATGACTCCTAATAACATATACCTATAGATCAGTGCATTGCTCAGCCCTCACCAGGGAAGCGTCTTCCTGCAGTAGATGGGAATAAACAGAGACCCACAACTGAAACAAGGTGTAGAGGGAGAGAAAGATTTTGGACTACTTAGTCCAAAATGAGATGTCTTTATTCAACCCTGGGCCTCATGGCTCAGTGATCTATGTTGAAAAGGAGACAGAAATACTTTAAAAGCCAGACATCATTGTAGCTAGAGTTTTTCTGCCTTGCCCACAGTCAGGACAAATCTTTGTCACCTGCCAGTCCCACAGCCGCTCAGACCTAACCAAGTAAACACAGAGACTTATATTGCTTACAAACTGTATGGCCGTGGCAGGCTTCTTGCTAACTGTTCTTATAGCGTAAATTAATCCATTTCCATAAATCTATACCTTGCCATGTGGCTCGTGGGTTACCTGTATCTTCACATGCTGCTGGTCATGGCAGCGGCTGGCAGTGTCTCCTTCTGCCTTCCTGTTCTTTCTTTTCTCCTCTCTGTTAGTCCTGCCTATACTTCCTACCTAGCCACTGGCCAATTAGTGTTTTATTTATTGACCAATCAGAGCAATTTGACATTCAGACCATCCCACAGCACATCATGATTGACTCCAAGGAAACAGTGTCTTCCAGACACAACAGAACGGATGCATGTATGAACTCACAGGGACTGTGACAGCCTGCACAGGGCCTGCAGAGACCCAAGGCTGACAAAATCCCCAGTACTGAGATGGAGATGTAGAAACAAAGTCCTACGCATAACCAAGGAGTTATTTGTAATTGATACTTACCAGAAAACCAGTTTTCTCCAATAGTTTGTCCCTGGGTATATCAACCACACTGCAGGGCAGGACCCATGCTCAGGAGTAGTTTACCAACCTAAAACGGACTCCATGTTTTTTGTGTGTTTTTGCTTTGCTTGTTTTTTTTTTTTTTTTTTTTTTTTTTTTTTTTTTTTGGCTGTTTGTTTATTATTCATTCAATTATTTGGAGAGAGAAAGATCAGGAAGTTGGGGGGGGTAGGGAAGTGGGGAGGATCTGGGAGGAATGTGATAAAACATTGTATGGAAGTTTCTTTAAGTCAATAAACAAACCTTAAGGATTGTGTACTCATTTAGGCTTAGCTGTGTTTTTGTCTTCCCTGTGCTCTTGGTTCCTTGCATTAGTCTACTGCCACCCAAAGAGCTCCTCCTATCATTTCTTTTCTTGTTTGATTCTTATTTGTAAGAACATTTGCTTTGTTTTCCTTTTTTGAAATAGTTTTACTGAGTTGATTGTAAGCAATTGAAGGATGTCTGCTGGCATTGAAGGTTTCTTTTGAAAAGGTAGTTGTTGGTAATACTGTTATTTGCTAGTTTGGTAATGTTTCTTTTTCTCCTTTGGAAGGTTTTCATGTGTCCTACAAAGAGTTCATAGGAATTCTTAAATGATTTTGACCATGTCAGCCACCGTTTCTTTAATTGTTGTTTTGGTTCCTCTTTTTTTATTCTTAAAGACTAAACTAATCACACATCTTAGATTCTTTAATCTTGTTCCATATATTGCTTTTTACATCTTTATATTTTCTTTCAATTGTGGATGTTTCCAATTTGTCTTTGCTGCTATTAAATCCATCTATTGAATTCTTAATTTCAGTAAAAGTACTTTTCAGTTATATAATTCCTTTTGAATCTATCTGCCTACCTATGTATTACTGTTTCTAAAAGTTTGTTCATTTTAGTGTGCATGCACTTGTGTGTGCATGTACGTGTGTGTGTGTGTGTGTGTGTGTGTGTGTGTGTGTGTGTAGGCACATGAACGTGGAAATGTGTGCCACCTCATGGGATCTGGAGATTGAACTCACACTGTAGGGCCTGCAAACAACAAACAAGCACCCTCCAAAGAAATTCTCAAGTCTTCTGCTTTTTTTTTTTTTTTTTTTTCCGAGACAGAGTTTCTCTGTAGTTTTTGTACCTGTCTGTAGATCAGGCTGGCCTTGAACTCACAGAGATCTGCCTGGCTCTGCCTCCTGAGTGTTGGGATTAAAGGTATGTACAACCACCACCCGGCTAGTCTTTTGCTTTCTTAAATGTATTCCAATGGTTATTTAAAGTTTTCCCCTTTGGAAATATTAGTCATGTATTTACTTGTTTTTATGGTCTGGTCTTCCTCTTGACTTACCATAGTCATTTGTTCATGTTTCTTGGCATGTGAAGGACTTTTTGCTTGGATGCAGGACCTTGTATATGAAAAAATGTGGAATTTTTTCCTTGTGGGATTACACAGTATTGGAAGCGTGCCTTGATTTGGTCGATGGTAGATATTATCTTTTGTCATACCTGATCTATATACAGTTTGCTGTTACTAGTAAGAGACATTTTTGTTCCTAGGATTATTCTCTTTCATTGGTGCCATTTGAAGATCTGTATACTGAAAAGGGCCAGCCCCTTTACTGATCTTGAACTTCACTCTCTGATTCCCTAGTGCCATCACTGAAATATTTTCCTACCTATTTTGCATCCTGAATATTCCTTTCTTTGTGATTTTTGGACTTGAATTTTCAGTATGCATGCAGCTTGGAAATTGGGGAATATCTTAAAGTCAGATTATACTAGAGTTTTCTTGAATACCTCCCTCATCCCTCTCCCTGGTCACACAAAGTTGAAGTTTTCTCTGAATTTCAGAGAAATTTTCAATAGGCTTCTGACCAATGCTCTCTGGTGGGCTTCTATTCGTCCCATTGCAATGAGCCAGCAAATGTCCTAAAGGAAAAGTCCCAAGCAAATGTGGCACTCACATCAATTTACCCCCTCCTCCTGCAATCTTGCCTGCCTAGTTGTGCTCTAACAATTCCAAATACTTCATTCACTCTTCAGCTTTTGAGATGGTTTTTGTCAGGAAACTATGCTGAGAAATTTGCTCTTTGTGATTAAAAACTGAAGATCCTTTTATTGTATTTTGAGATGTTTTCCACTCGATCTTTATACAATCCATGTAGCTCTCAGAAATATTTCCTTTCTCTTTCATCCACTGATTTTTGAAAAGTAAAAAAAAAAAATCATGATTTTGGTCCACAATTCGTTTATTTATTTGTGTATTTATTTTTATGTGTACTGGTGTTTTACCTGTGTGTATGTCTGGGCACCATGTGGGTGCAGTGCCTGAGGAGGCCAGAAGAAGGAACTGGCTTCCCTAGGACTGGAATTACAGACAGTTGTGAGCTGACACATGGGTGCTGTAAATCAAACCTAGGTATCTAGAGGAGCAGCCAGCATTCTTAACTGTTGAACATCTGTCCAGCACCTGCCCACCCCTAAATTTATTTATTTTGAATTGTGCAGGCTGTCCTTAGGTGATCTTTCTTTTTTCCCATATTGGTACCCATGTCCCTAGTAATTTTGTTTCATATTACAGTTCCTCTTTGGCAAATAGATACCAAAATGAAGTAATATTTTCATCATCTTTCTAGACTGCAAGAGGGAACTCCTACAGCATCTCTGGCAGGGGTGGGAAGGACTTACCTTCAGATTCAGCTTCACTATAGCTTGGACCACTCCCTATAACTTTCCTTACCTCTTGAGTGGTGTGGTGGTTTGAATTACAATGACTCCCATAGGCTCATATATTTGAATGTTTGGTTCCCAGTTGGTGGAATTGTTTAGGAAGGATTAGGAGGTCACCCATTGTGGGCTTTGGTGTTTCAAAAGCCCACCATTCCCAGTCTCACCTTCAGCTCTCATTACTGCTTCAGCGCATGCCTGCCTGTCTGCTGCCATGCTCCGTGATGATCATGGGCTAACACTCTAGAAAATGCAAGCAAGACATCAATTAAATGTTTTCTTTTATAGGCTGCCTTGGTTTGTTGTGCCTCTTCACAACACTAGAACAATAACTGAGACAGGTGGGATACATTTTGAGATTTTTATGAGGCAGACATATTTGTAAGAACTAAAAAGCTTTAGTTATGGGTCCTAAAGTTTTTGCCATAGGGTTTTCTCCACTCTAGCTCTGTTTGGATGGAAGCAAAATTCTGTAAAAGCTCCTTCTTCAGGACTTTGAGGAGTCTCTCCAGGTCTTCACTCTCTTCAGCTTCCACCTACTCACTAGGCCATGGCTGATCCTGTACAGAATTAAGAGGCATTTGTACAGATGTGATGAGGCATTGGGTACCAGAGATGCATGTTTCTGTTGATATCTACCAAGAATCTTTTATAATTTTTGGTCCATGTCTGAATTTAGGTGGTGACCACAAAAAAAAACTATGTCAATGCTATTGGTGAATAGAAAACTATGTGTTCTGATTGTTTGAAGAGAATTGAACATTGCTTAGAATAAGGTATTCAACAATTAACCTGTCATCATTAGAAAACAAGCTAAAATATATTTGGATGGAATGAAATTTTGGCTTAAAACACTGAATATTATAACACTGGCGCATATGCTTTAATTTGTCTCTGAATCTCCATTGAAAGGAGAGTGAATAAAATATCATTAAAGTTAGAGACATCTGTTGCAATTTTAGCACTTTCCAAACTATCCTTAACAAGAAAGCTAACACGAAGGCCAAATTCATTTGTGCAACTCTAAAAACAATGTTAACTAGGCTTCAGTTTTGCTGATGCCTTTACAGTACCATTCTTATCATAATGTGTATCATAAATCTCCAGAAAGGGGAAAATTAGTAGCCACATATAGCTTGCTAGATTTCTGTTCAGGAGAAATACTGTTTTATTCCAGTAACCTGTGAAATAGCAGATCAAAAATGTCTGTCAAGGCGGGGGGGGGGGGGCAAAAAAGTCAGTCAAAAATAATACCCCTAGTTGCCTGAGTGTTTTAGTTTGTTTTTCCCCACCTCAAATCAGATCTTTTGAGTAAACCTGAGTGAAATTTTTTATTCGGGAAGTGATGTCAGAAAATATACTTAGGGACATAGGGTTGTGAAACAACAGCCAAGATAGGTTCTTTTCCTATGGCAAGTGGGACCACTCCTGCCTAGGAAGCTAACAGGTCTGGAAAAGTGAACAAGCTGAGGGATTTCTTAACCAACTTCAATTCTTCTGAGTCTGAAGGCAGTGTGTAGAGTTAGCTCCAAGGAGATGTGGTGACATGCCCACGATGTCTGTTACATATTTTAAACAACACTGCAAAAGATAATATATTGTATGTGTATGGTATATTTCCTATTTTTTCTTGTATACCTCATAGCACTGCTTTTTAACTAATTAATTAATGTGTATGGGTATTTTGCCTGTATGTCTGTCTGTACATAGTAGGTATCCAATGCCTCAGAGTCTAGAAGAGGGTGTCAGATCCCGTGGAACTGGGGTTATAGATGGTTGAGAGCTGCCATGTGGGTATTGGGAATCAAACTTGGGCCCTCTGGAAGAGCAGCCGAAGCACTGCTATTTGAAATCTAATTAAGTTCACGTTCTATAGCAAATACATCTTGTCCCTGAAGTTATTCCTCTATCTTTGTGGATACAAGTGACTTTAGTCATTATGCTTACCATCATGACATTCATCTTTAAAAGTTGCTTGAATAATTTTGCTCTTGTACAACTCCCTGCTATTGTATTATAGTTACTTACAAGTAAATTCTATTCTCCTTACTAAGATATTTTATCCTTGAAGAGATAGACATACTGTTTTCAGCATTCTAAACTTGCAGCATTTAGCACAGTTGCTCGGCAGGACAAGAACTCAGTCAATGTTTGTAAGTCAAAAGAAAGTGTAGTGAAGGCTGAATTGAAGTAGGGAGAATTTGCTCCTTACTTCTAACAGTAAGAGAATGGCTTGAATAATTTACTTTTTGGAATAGTTGCTAATATTTGTTGGATGAGGTTTTATCTAGACAGCCAGACATTTAAATAAATGCCAAGAGGTGCTGCAAAATTGCATCATGTCATCTGGACTGCAAGACACATGTATGGGTGGGTCTGTTCTGAAGTCATGCTGAGAAGTAGTTAAGTATGTCCTCAGGAATTTTCAGACTTCTAAAGACAGAGGTTTTCTTTCTTTGTAAAATGTATTTTCTAATTTTGAGTTGTACAAAATCATGAATTTCATTCTGACATTTCTTTAGATATCTATCCTTGTACTTTGTAAGCAGTCAGTTTCCCATTACCATTCCTTGTCTATTTCCCTTACATCCCCCTCTCTAATACTTCCCTTTTGTTTCCATCACACAGATGTTTTCTCTAACTACTATTGGCCTTTGTTTAGACAAATGTAAAAGCCAGGATAGTTCTGTTTGCCTTTTAAAAACAAAACAGAATAAACTGTTTTTCCATGCATTCATAATGAATGTTTATAGTCATTTTTATATATTAACTGCTATTAATCAGGAGAAGTAATTTGAGTTGGGGTTTTGCCGTAAATAAGTAAAAATGGGAGCATAATTGAAAATAGTTTTCCTTCTCCTATTTTTGTACTGTTCTACTTAATATTTGGCAGATGGAGTATGAATAGAAATGCTTAAGTTGGAATGCTTTATGGGGTTTTAAACTGTTGTTAATTAGTCGTGAAATAATTTTAATTACTTAAAAATTCCATTATGACCGTGTTTCAAATACGTGCCTCATATTGGCAAACTACTACAGACCATCATTTTATAAATCATTTTACTTACACTTAAACTTATGGAAAGGAAAATAAGGTGGATATACTTAATATATTTATAGAGAAGAAATCCGACAGGGCAAAGAGAAACTGTTTACCTCAAATTGGGCTATAAAAGTCTTGAAGCCTTTGGCATTTTATCAGCAGTTCAAAGCAATTTTTAAACACTTAGAAAGTAGTATGAAAGAGGGAAGAGGAGGTCAACTGAATGTAAGCATCTTCTACACTCTTCTTCTTATTCTCTGCGCTCAATTTTACCTCTTTGTATTTTCATTACCAGTGTAGAGAAGAGAGGTGGCAGCCATGGCTATCAAAAGCAGCTTCTCTTAGTTTTCCCAGCTTTCATGAGGTATAATTAATACCCACAAATTAAGTATTTTAGATATATATTTTGATATAGCTATACGCTATAAATTACTGTCAAAATCAAGGTGACTAACATATTCATCCTATCATTAGTGTATTTGTGAGAATAGTTAAGGTCTACTCACTTTACCAATTTGCATGTTTAGAATACATCACTAGCTATAGTCTCCATTCAGCACAGCTTATTTACCTAATAGCAAAAGTTTGTTCTCTTTGACTAACATCTCTCCATTTCTCCCACACCCTGATTCCTCAAAAGAACCATTTGACTCTGTTTCTATGGGTTCAACTATTTAAAATTTCTTATGTAAGTAAAAGCAGTGCTTTGATTTTCTGTGTCTTGCTTATTTCACTTACCATAATGTGCTCCAGGATCATGTTGTCCAAATGGCTGGGTTTCCTTATTTTTAAAGCCTGGTAAAGTAAACTATTTTTGATAGCTCCAATAACTGTTGATGAGAGGGGGATGATGTTATGTATAAGGCATGAAGGAGGAGAAAGATATGCACTCCTCTGTTTATTAATCATTAAAATATTTGTTGAATGAGTAAACAAAAGATTAAGAAGACATGTTCTCAACTTCAAGGGATTTATAATCTAGCAAGAGACATAACATATGCAGTCAAATGATAATTATAAATTATAGACTAAGTACCATAGCACAGGCTGTAAAATGTTTTTTTTAAAAATGTAAAGTCCTTTCTCAGTAAAACTGGAGAATCACTTCCTGTTTAGGTGTGCCTGTTAGGTCTTGCAACGCTTTTATTTTATTTTTAATACAATTTGTGGTGTGTGTGTGTGTGTGTGTGTGTGTGTGTGTGTGTGTGTGTGTGTGTGTTACGTATGTGCATGTGGGTGTGGGGACATGAGTAGAGGCCAGAGTTTGATAGTGTGTCTTCTTTAGTTGCTATGTGCATTGTTTTTTGAGACAGGATCTCCCAATGGACTTATGTCTTGCTAATTCAACCAGATGGCTGTAGGAATTCATCTGTATCCATGCCCTTCTCATTCAGCATTGGAGTTACAGATGTGGGTTCTGTATATCCAAAGTCAGGACCTCATGTCTGTACAGGAAGAACTTTACCAACTGAAATATTGTCTCAGTTCTTGAAAACATTTCTTTAAAGACATAGCATCAAATCTTGCCCTGAAGCATGCATATAATTTTCATAGGCACTTAGAACAGTCACAAGTGATATATTGTCCATTTCCTCTTCCTGATTGTACTGTCCAATGCATGTTGGGGAGAGCTGACTGTATTCCAACCTTGAGGGTTGTCCAGGTCACAGGAAATGCCAAATCCCCTGGAGACTGTGTGTATTGAGAATTGAGGAAGGGGAGATTCCTAAATATTTATACTCTGAAGACCTGGATCAAAATCTGGGAACAGAATGATGGAAGCACAATTGTTGTAAGTAAATAACCACCATATGTAAAAGTAGAATCCATATATTTAGTGTACATGTTCACAGTCTGAAGGACTAGGGCAGTCCTTAGGTCAAAAGTATAGGTGAGATCACCACATCAGAGACCTGGATTGCAGTAGGGTAGCATTAAGATTGAATAGTAGAGCTATGAGAGTGATAGAAACGTGGAATGATTTTTTTTGGAACTGTATGTCCTGACTATTATTCATGTCAGAGTAGTTGATTCAATTTGTCATATCAATTCAGATATGGCAAACAGTGGGAAATTGTTCCCATTAGATGTCCGGAACTCACTGCTGCATTGGCTTTGATCCACTAAACTGTTCAGTCTGGTTTTAAGTGGATGTCTTCTCCCAACACTCATTCTTGTCTCCAAAACAGTGGTGGGCTCTTTTGCTTTATTTTAATTTTTATTACATTTATGTATATGTGTGTGTGCATGTGCATGTGCGAATGTGTGGACATGTGGGTAGAGATCATAGTTTGTTCTCTCCTTCTACCATATAGATTCAGGTTGCTAGGTTTGGTGGCAAGCACCTTTAGCCACTGAGTCATCTTACAGCCCCATTTTGTTTTGTTTTGAGGGAGGACCTCACTGTGTAGCTCAGGCTGGCCTTGAACTTGTTATTTTTCTGAAGATGGCCTCCTGAGTGCTAGGATAACAGTCATGTGCTCCTATGACCATCTCTTCTCCTGCATCTCCACACATTTCTCAGATCTCTATACTTCTTTCTGTCCCCATTGTTTGCTGTCTCCAGTTTTCCTGTAATTTTTTTCCCTTTCTTAAGACAGAAAAAAACCCCTCCCAATTCTCTCCCTGGTTTCTATCTGACAGCTTTTCCTCTCCCACAATGGCTTTTCTATGGCCAAGTAAACACATCTTCTTCTGTTATTTGCAGGCCTTGTCTTTCCTTACTCTCAGTTTCTACCTTTGCCATGGTCATCTGAACATGTGATGGCATGCTAAATATATTGATACTCTCTACTTTTACATATGGTGCTTCTTTAACTATAACCATTGTATTTCCTTCCTTCAATTTCCAGAATTTGATCCAGTCCTTCTCCAGAGTGGGAATATTTAGGACTGCCCCCTTAACCTCAAATCTCAACCCACACAGACTCAGGGCATCTGGCACTTGGGGCAATCACTGGGCAGCAGGGAGTCGGCTGGTTTTTTTTTTTTTTTTTTTTTTTTTTTTTTTTTTTTTTTTTTTTTTTTTTTTTTGGTTTTTCGAGACAGGGTTTCTCGTGTAGCTTTGCGCCTTTCCTGGAACTCACTTGGTAGCCCAGGCTGGCCTCGAACTCACAGAGATCCTCCTGGCTCTGCCTCCCGAGTGCTGGGATTAAAGGCGTGCGCCACCACCGCCCGGCGAGTCGGCTGGTTTATATTTCAGGAAATGTGATACAAAGTTGAAGCCCCTATTCCAGTTTTCCAGCTCTTATGGAGTTAACAGCTAGTGAGAGCTCGGCATTGAAGAGGCCATCTGTTAACTAAAGTCAAGACAGCCAGAGATCAGGATCTGGAGGTCCATAGATTGGAGGGCAGTCTCTAGTCCTGATGCAAAAGAATTGACAGCTTTGGACTCTAATACCCTCTTTGCTACTTTTCTATTGCCCAGCTTGTTTGGACCACCCTCGATTCCTAAACATGGCTGATGGAAGTCATCTTGATGCTGAAGGGAACTGTTTTGTGCTGATTTCCAATCTCCTTATAAAATTTAATAGCAAGTACTCCTAGGTTTTGAAAAAGTTTGCATTTGAAAAACTTTCCCGGCAATATTCATTGCTAAACTAATTTTATTCTATAGGTAGAGAGGGCTAATTAAATCATTCGTAAGAATGAGCTTTTAGAATAATTCCTCTCTTGTCTCAGGCAACGTGGAATTTTAACTAAGTACCAGATAAATTAGTTCTGCCTCTGTGGCATTTTCCATAGCTAATGTTTTACAACTGTTCAAAAACATAATCAGTCATTGTAGGACAACAGGTTTTGCAGCTGCATTAACAAAGAGAGCTGCGTGGTTTAGATTTGTTATGTTCACTGATCTTAATATTAAACAAGTACTAATAAAGATTCAACAAAGTCCTTTATTTGACAACTCAACTGTATATTGAGCATCTGGTATAAACAACATACTGTTTTAGGCACTGGCTGGGGTGCAAGGATATTGAAGACCTATTCTAAATGTCAGGGAGAGACTTGTAGGAAATGTGAAATGCAGAGAGAAAAATAAAAACAGAAGGAAGGCTGTAATATGTATCCCTAAAGAGGCATAACGTTTAGTTATTCCAGGGAAATGATTAAAGGAAAACATCGAATCTTGAGTATATGTAGGTTGCAGACATGAAAACAGTGGGAAGTAGTAGCTAGGGAGAGAGAATTCTTCCATGAACAAAGCAGTATGAATAAGGATTGTCCAGTGTAGTGATGAGGGAATACTTGGGAAAGATTAAAACATGCCAGTGGATGATGTCATTTTAGCCAATGTTATGTTAAAAAATGTTATTGGGACATATTCCTAGTACGTAGGGATGGGTTTCATAAAGACAATTTCTTTCAAGTATATCATGTGCTTTGAGCATATCTACCCTTCAACACCCTCCTCTTCCTCACATCTCTGATCCATTGCTAGGCTCTGTCCCCTAAATAACCTTGCATCTGCTTTCATATAATTTTATGTGTCTATATATAATCTTGAATCTATAAATGAAAGAAAACATGATATTTGTCTTTCTGATACTGAGTTATTTCATTTACTATGATGTCCAGTGTTATCCATTTTTCAGGACATGATTTAATTTCATTCTTTCTAGTTGAATAAAACTCTGTGGTACATATATACAACATTTTCTTTATTTACTCATCCATTGATGGACACCTAGACTGATTCCATAACTTTGCTATTATGAACAGTGAAGTAATAGACATGCACATACTGGAATTTATGTAACATGTGGACTTAGACCTTTGGTGTATACCCAGGAATGGTATAGCTGGATCATGTGGTAGGTGTATTTATTTTATTTTAAGGAGCCTCCATATTCACTTCCATACTGGCTGGAGTGGCAGTGTATAAATACTACATTCCCCTCTATCTTTCCCAGCATTTGTTATTAATTTTTCCTTTATGATCATCATTCTGATGCGTGAAATGGAGCCTTGATGTTTTGTGTTTCCCTAGTATCTAAGGATACAGAACATTTTTCTTTTTTTCTCTGTCATATACTACATCCTGACCACAGTTTCCCCTCCCTCCCCTCCTCTCAGTGCCCCCACCCACCCCCATCCACTCTTCCTCCATTTCCCTTCAGAAAAGGGCAAGCCTCTCAGGGCTATAAACCAAATACGGCATAACAAGTTATAACAAAACTGGGATCATCCCCTCATATTAAGGGTGGACAAGGCAAGCCAGTAGAAGGAAAAGGGTCCCAAAAGCAGGCAAAAGAGTCAGAGACAGCCCCTACTGTAGTACCATAGGAACCCCAAGGTACAGAACCATAACATATATACAGAGAATGTAGGTCAGGCCCATACAGGCTCCCTGATTGTCAGTTCAGTCTCTGTCAGCCTCTATGGGCCCTGGTTAGTTGATTCTGTAGGCTTTCTTGTGATTGTCCTGGCTCCTACAATCCTTTCTCACTCTCTTCTGCAGGATTCCCTGAGCTCCGCCTAATGTTTGGCTTTGGGTCTCTGCACCTGCTCCCATCATCTGCTGGATGATTATGCTAGACACTGGTCTGAATACATAAGATGGCCAGTTCAGGTTCCCTATCCTCCATCATTAGGAGTCTTTGCTAGTGTCATCCTCATGGATTCCTGGGAGTTTCTATTGCATTAGGTTTCTACCTTGTCCCTCAAATGCCCTCTAATTCCAGTCATCTCTTTCAGTACTCTCCCTACCCCACCTGATCCCTCATGTTCCAGTCCCCACCTTCCCCAGTCCACACACGAATTCTCTTCTATTTCCCCTTCCCAGGGAGAGCCAAGTGTCCTCCTTGAGCCCTCCTGTTGCTGGAGGGCTTCTCTCCAAGTTCCACCAAACCCGCAGTCCCACAATCCACGTATAAAATAATCACTCAGACGCTTATAATACTTATAAACTGTATGGCTGTGGCAGGCTTCTTGCTAACTGTTCTTATATCTTAAATTAACCCATTTTTATAAATCTATACCTTGCCACGTGGCTGGTGGCTCACCGGCATCTTTACATGCTGCTTGTCCTGGCGGTGGCTGCAGTGTCTCTCCTCCTTCTTCCTGTTTCCCCAATTCTCCTCTCTCTTTGTCCCGCCTATACTTCCTGCCTGGTCATTGGCCATCAGTGTTTTATTTATATAGAGTGATATCCACAGCACCCTCCTTGCTACTTAGCCTCTTTAGGTCTATGGATTTTAGCATGGTTGTCCTCCACTTTACAGCTACTATCCACTTATGTATGATTGAGTACATATCATGTTTGTCTTTCTGGGTTACCTCATTCAGGATGATTTTTTTTCTAGTTCCATCCATTTGTCTACAAGTTTTATGTTATTTTTTTAACAGCCAAACAATACTCCATTGTGCAAATGTACCATAATTTCTTTATCCATTCCTCAGTTGAGGGGTGTCTAGGCTGTTACCAGGCTCTGGCTATTACAAATAATGCTGCATTGAACATAGTTGAGCAAGTGTCCTTGTGGTATGATTGAGCAATCTTTGGGCATATCCCAGGAGTGGTATAGCTGGGTCTTGCGGTAGATCGATTCCCAATCTTCTGAGAAACCGCCGTATGATACAGAACATTTAAAAAATATGTTTATTGGTTATTTGTACTTAATCTTTTGAGAACTGTCTGCTCATCCTATTAGTCTATTATCATCCTATTAGCTGGGTTATGGAAGCCAGAGTTTGACAATAGGTGTCTTATTTTATCACTGTACTCCTTATTTTTTCAGGGTCTTTCATTGAATCTGGAGCTCACTGTTTGAGCCCCAGGGATCCCTGTCCATTCTATTCTTAAGACTTTCTATTGAACCTTTTATTTGATTAATTGAGCTTTTCCTTTCCAAAATTTCAATTTGACTTGTTTATTGAATTCCTCTTTCATATCGTGCATTGCCTTATTTATTTCATTCTGTGGTTTATTTTTATTCTCTTTGAATTCATTCAGGAGTTTATTCATGTCCTTGTTTATTTTCTGAACATTATTATTGTCACTCTTTTGAATTATTCGTCTGGGGTTTCATCTAATTAATTTTCATTGGAATCCAGGACTGTGGAACTGGCAATTTTTGCAGGGTTGTGTTGCATTGGTTTTATGTTTCTTGTGTCACTGTGTTGGGCCATATGTGCACAGGACTGGGTTAATGGTGTTTTAAAATCACCTATGTTCTTTCAGCTGAAGTATTTAAGGTGTTTAAGTGGGACTGGGTTGTAATGGGGTTCACTGGACTAGGTAGGCATGTAAATCATTTGCAAAGCCTCAGCACATGTGCTTAAAGCACTGCTCAGAGCAGAATACTGTCTTCAGAAGTAGTCACAATGGATGGCTATGCCCAATATGAAAATACAGTAATAGACAAATTGAAACAATCACCCCTTCAACTTTAACAACTTTTGGAGAATAAACGAGCAAGAATAGTGCCATATATACAAAGATATTAGTTAAAGTAAAGAATGGAAAGAGAATAAATTAAAAGTATCAATTAGTGCTAGAGCAGCAGAAGAAAGGGGTAAAAATCAGGAGCAAACAGTAAAGAAAGGGAGAGACAAGACATCTTAATATGAAGTT
The DNA here is from genome assembly GCF_049852395.1 of Peromyscus maniculatus bairdii. Taxonomy (NCBI): domain Eukaryota; kingdom Metazoa; phylum Chordata; class Mammalia; order Rodentia; family Cricetidae; genus Peromyscus; species Peromyscus maniculatus. The sequence continues at coordinate 129,418,232 of NC_134875.1, read as the reverse complement.
ACAGTGAGAAACAAAAGACATTGAAATAAAAGAGTGCAATTCCAGAACCTAAAGTACTTCCGGCACTGGCAAGGCTGAGGCAAGGAGCTCCCCAGCTCAAGGTCTACTTGTGCAGTTCGGGATAGCTTACCTTAAAAATAAATAAATAGATAAAGAAAGAAAGAAGGAAGGAAAATAGGGCAGGACGATCTATAAAATTAAAATTAGATATTGAAGAGTGTCTGTCTCTATGTGGTTACTTATCTGAGCTCAACTGTGGCATGCTTATATGTGGCCACTTGTACAGATCTCTCTATATAATCTTGCTTTTCCTTCCTTGGCTATTTGAGTTGGTGTCTTCTGATGAATTCAGAACCTTTGTGGTGTTACACTTTCTATGTTGGTCTTTGTGTTATTTGCTGTGCAACCACGGGGTGTAATTTATAGTCAGTGTGTACTTTAACTCTAGGTCTCCAGGTAGACAGGGCTCTTGAGAAACTTTTCACTAATCCACTTTAGACCCTATTACCTTTAAGCACTCACCACTGCTCTTGCCTCTTCCATGAAACTAATGAGTATCACATCAGTCTCAGAGCAGATTTCTAATGTGTGCAACACTATGTGGCCCTGATTCAGAGTTTTCTCTTTTAGACAGAGGCATTCTGCAGGCCAGGACCCAGCCAGTGTCCTTCACACATCTCTAGTTTTCTCAGAGTTGGCTGTGCATAAAGAGGCCTTTGCTTTTAGAATCATCTAACTACTAAATCAGCAGGCACCTTTAATTATTTTTAAAAGACTATCTATTATTATTATTATTTGTATGTGTACATATGCCAAAGTGTGTGTGTGTGTGTGTGTGTGTGTGTGTGTGTGTGTGTGTGTGTGTGTGTGTGTGTGTGTAGGTCAGAGAACAACTTTGTGGAGCTGATTCTCTCCTTGTGACTTTATTTGGTTTCTTGGGTTTCTAGACTTGAGAGGTAAGCACTAAGCCATCTCACTGGGCCAAGGGCCTTTTAAAAATGGTTTCTTGCTGCTCTTTTAGTCAAGTGCTGAGAAAAGAGGATCTTTTCCCACCATCTGTATAGTATGTGAACTCCAAGATTCATCTCCATTTGGGCTGAAGATCTGCTCAGTGAGTATTGGTTGGGATTTGGTCTCTGAATTTTCTAAAGTTCTCTGTCTTAAGTCAGAGTCAACCTCTGTAGTCCACTAACTTCATAGTGGGATCAGCATCCTCCCCAGTTTGAGCTGAGCCCCCCAGGGTAGACTACGGACTCTCCTTTTGTTGTTTCATTTTCTAAAGCTCCCCTTTCCTTCTTTCCTGTTGACTCTGGGTTTTTCTGTCACCGTCTGCCTCACTGGGTAGCTGCTCTCCAACTTCCACTGATTCTAGTGGCTGTTGCCTAGTATCATCTGCCACCCTCTTCCCTAGGCCAGCATTTCTTTAAACTGTGTCAGACCTAATCTGTAAACACTAGGGAATTTCTTTAAGATTATTTTTACAATGGAGGATTATTCTAGTTCCTACCACATCTATATTTTGAACTAGTTATAGTTGTGGGTTCAAGTTTTCATAAAAGCATTTATCTGGAGCATGGCTAGAGAGCAAGATGGAAGAAGAATATGGAAAGCCATGCCACACTCTATAAAGTGATTTTAAAAGAGATATATTTCCTTGGCTAGATAATATCCACGAGAATGCAAAGTTCTAACTTTTTTTTTGGTCCAAAGGACACTTTAAAAAGCAAATTCAGTGTAATAGATGTGACCTAAATCTTCATCTTTAAACTGAAAATAGTCGTAAGATTTCAGCCAGAGCTGGTTTTCATGATTAGATGACTTCAAATCATACCACTGAGTTGTTTGATGAGCACTCCCTAGGCAATTAGAGCCACTTGGAAAAAGTAAATGATACTGATGTCTTTGCCCTAGTTGAAACCAAATGACATCACCAGTGTACAATGGAACTGTTCCAGGGCTTTGAATAAAGAAGCGGTAGGGTTGAGTCATCACAGGTGCATCATAGTAGAGGTGAGCCAAGAACAACCGCCACCATCACCAAACCTGTGCTTATGTTAGAAAAGAATTTAGTTTAAGCATAACATTAGCTATCATATTAAATTATTGTTGTTAGTTTGACTTTTATTGGTTTGGTAATTTGTTTTTATTTAATTTGTAAAGTTATTTTAGTTTGTATTTGTATGAAACATTTAAACATAGGGAGTTTGTTACCTTTTTATTTGCCTCTAATTAAGTACAATGTTGATAGCATAAGTTGCTTTCTTTTTTACTTTAAAAGTATATCTAACCATATGTGGTGGTACATGCCTGTGACTCCAGCATTAGGAGGCCAAGGCAGGAGGATCATAAATTTGAAGCCAGCTTGGGTTCTTCTTTTAAGAACAAGCGTGTACACACACACACACACACACACACACACACACACACACACACACACACACACCATATGTGTTTGCATATGCTTGTAATCTCAACACTTGGGATGTAGAAACAGGAATTGTCATTTCAAGACTAATCTTGGCTGCTTAGCTAATCTGAGGCAAGACACTGTCTTGAAACAAGTTTTGTCTTGCTGGACTTGGTGATGCACGCCTTTAATCTCAGCACTAGGGAGGCAGAGGCAGGCAGAGTGTGTGAATTTGAGGCCAGCCTGGGCTACAGAGTGAATTCAAGGACAGCCAGGGCTATGTAGAGAGAGCCTGACTCAAATAACAAAATATGAAACAAAACGAAGTTTTGTCTTTGTATTACTAAAGTTTGAGAGATACTTAGGTAGAGAATAGAAACTCCCTGAAGAATTGTGGCTATGAGTGACATGGTTAGGGCCTGAAGACAATGTGGAGTGTTTCTGAGAGAATAAATACTTAAATAGGAGGATGAATATAATTTTGCGGATCCGGGTGTGTGGGAATAAGAATTTATGGGAACGGAGCAGGGTGTGATGACACATGCTTATAATCCCAGCACTCGGGAGACTGGGGCAAGAGGATCATGAGTTAAAGGCTAGCAAGAACTTTATGAGTTTCAAGCTGCTCTCAGAAACATAAGAAGTCTTTGTGTAAGAAAGAAGGGTTTATAGAAATGGTAGAAAGAGACAGATGAGGAAGATATAGGTAGAGGAGGATTAGTGGGAAATTTGTAGGGACTAGAGTGATGGAAGAGAGGATAGGAAACATTACTTCTTGAGAGGTCTTTAAACATTTTTTTACTCAATTCTTTGACAGTTTTATTATCTCTAAAGGGAAGAATATCAGTATCATGAGTAGAAAATTCAGAAAGAATCAGTTTAACAAAACCAAAGTGTATGACTTTAGACATGTTTTTTGCTTTCAATGATAGTTTTCAAATAGGCTAGTGGATTAAAAGTACATGAAAATAAAGAGAAAGAAGGATGCCTTTTTAGTGATGAATTCTAATAAAGTAGTTTACCTATAAACAATTAAATTTATATATTTTCAGTGTTACCTAATTGTCTTGTACATAGTATGCATTTGATAAATGTTTGATGAGCTAGATTTTCTGATATAAATAGAATAAGTCTACTTAAAAACAACTGATAATATAAATGCACAATTTGGGTATTGTGGATGAATTTGAAGACTTCCCGGTGCTTCAGAACAACTGTAGTCTTCATAGGACACACTTTTTGAAAGAAGACAAACCAGGACTGATGCACTGAGCCAAACCTTTCAAGATGAAGTCATCCTTTGGTTTCTGGAAGAAACAGAAGCAAAAATTCTCTAGAGGAAAACTTCTTCAAATTTCACCCACAAAACTTCCACTGATGGGAATGAAACAGCTCATCATCAAATTTGTGGAACACATGGTAAGGAAATTCATACTGAATGAAGGTCAGCACCAACAGCATTTGGAGTCTCCAAGGACATGGGTACCAAAATACTCAGGTATTAAACATTGACCAAAAAGGCATGGGATGTATAAATGAGAGCACAGTAAGAAATCGAATCATTCAGTATGATATTACCAGAAATGACTGAACAGAAGTGAAAAAAAATCTAGAATCAAAAACTACAAAGCCGGGCAGTGGTGGCTCACACCTTTAATCCGAGCACTTGGGAGGCAGAGGCGGTGGATCTCTGTGAGTTCGAGGCCAGCCTGGTGTACAGAATGAGATCCAGAACAGGCTCCAAAGCTACACAGAGAAACCCTGTCTCGAAAAAACCAAACCCAAAACAAAACAAAACAAAACAAAACAAAAAACTACAGTTGTTGAAGTGAAAATTTAATGGATGGATGGAATAAACAACATATCAGAGAAAACTTGAGGAAGAATTATTAAATGCAGTATAGAAGGAAAAGGAGATAGAAAACATAAAAATAGGACTGGTGAGATGGCTCAGTAGGTAAAGGAACTTGCTGCTAAGCTGGTGGCCTGGGTTGGAGTCCCAGGATCCATATGGTGGAAGGAGAGAATTGACTCCCATAAATTGTCCTCTGACCTCCACATGCCCTGTGGTGCATACACACACACACACACACACACACACACACACACACACACACACACACACACACATACACTAAAACTTTTGTTTGTTTGAGAAAGAATATTATGGTTGGTGACAACTTGCCCCAAATTAGAATCATATGAGTATGGATCCTAACCAGAAGAACTGTCTGGATTGACTTGATGGATGTGGGGGAGATTGACCAGTATTGGACTGTGGGCAGCTCCTTCTGGAAGCAGGACAGAAAAAAATGTGTATTTCAGAAAGAAGTTTACTTGCCTTTTGTCTGATTTGTCTTCCTTCTTGCTGCCAAGCTGATTCACTCTGTTGCTGCTGCTGCTGCTGATTCTTTTGTTGTTATCCGAAACAGCATTTTCATGCTTCCATTGTGGACTAATGACCAGCAGCTCTCCAGGAAACTTCGGGGTTTCTGGCACCAGATTGGAACTGCTGAGGCACTCATCCTTGTGAACTGAGCAATAAGCATCCCAGCTTTCCACCTTGCCCTGGTGTAAGAGGCAGCCATTGTGGGATTATTCTGATTATTGAGGCACCAAAGCTAAATTATTTTCTACCTGTATTTGAAAATTATTCTACAAAAATATATAAAATGCAAGAAGAAATTATTATTATTATTAAATATTCTAATGTATTTAGAATTATATAAAACCTCTCTTCTGAATCAAATAAACCATTTGGAAATTAAAAATATTGCACATCATAGTTTGGAAGTACAGAGAAGTCAGCATTATCGTTATATACAGGGAACTGTAATGTTAAAATATTTATATTAAAAAATATATAATACCTTCAATTAATGACCAACTAAGAAAGTAGAAAAATAACATAATAAGTCAAAGTAAGTAGAAGAATGAATAAGGATACAATAGAGAAGATTGACAAAGCCTAGTTTAGTTCCTTGAAAATATTAATAAAAGGATAAATCTCCATATTTTTTCTTCCCTTTCCAAGTATAGCTAACATGTTCTCTCTCACTCAGGTATTCTGAGAAATGATTTTCCAAGAAGGACCTTCTGTTCTTAAAATCTTCTGAGGAATTTCTGGGTCCTCCACTTTGACATCCAATCTGCTAATGTCTGCTGAAGAAAATGATGCACCCTTGGGGACAAGATCACAGATAATAATGGCCTCTACTTTCAGCTTATCTACAATGACCAAATCAATCCACTTACTTCATATTTACTTTCAACAGATGAAATGAACCTCTAATTTCCCAGAGAAAAGAGATAGAGCTGTGTTAGGCATGAAGTCCCTTAGGACTCGGTAGCATTCATTAGTACTGATCATTCTGGACGAGTTACTTAAATAGGTGCAGTGAACAAGTGAATGTAAAAGAAAGGTGAAGACTGGCTGAACTAAGAGCTGATGTTTGTTCTGTGAAAATGTGAACTCAGATCGTCTGAGTTTTCAAGAGCAACTGAAACTATGGATTTTAAATAGCTTCTGAAACCCAGGACATTTATATGTTGTAACCTTTCTTATGATGTATAATATATATATATATATGATGTACATTATATATGATGCACATTATATATGTGATGTACAGTATATATATGATGTGCATTATATATATATATTTATATTTGCTGTAGTTTGGATATGGAATGTACCCTCAAGGCCAGCATATTAAATATTTGCTTGTCAAATTGTGGGAAAGTGAGGAAAACTTCAGAAGGGAAGTGCTAGTTTGCGGGGGAGGGGAGCCAGGTCACTGTGAGTTCCTTTTTCCAAAGTCATTTCAAAGGCTTGGAATGAAGCCAAATTGGTCACAGTATATGATATCAATGTGTTCTTGAATTCAGTGTGAAAGGATTTTATTGAGAATTTATGTCCATGTTCGTCAAGGAATTTGGTCTATAGTTTTCTTTTTTATTGCTGTTGTGTCCTTATTTAGTATTGTTATCAGGGTAACACTGGTTCTGTAGAATGAACTAGGCAGTTTTCCTCTCTATTTTATGAAATATTTTGAGGAGCATTGATCTTAGCTTTTCTTGAAAAGTTTGGAAGAATTCAGCTGTGAATGTGTCTAGTCCTGTGCTTTTTTTTGTGGTGAGACTTTTTTGGGGGTATATATTCATTGTACATAGTACTCTGTTCTATAAGTACATTGGACTCCTCATGGGAGGAGTAGATGGGGGGGGAGTCAGGGGGAGGTAAAGAGGGGGAACAGGAGGAGGGATGGAATGGGGAACTGTGGTTGGTATGTAAAATGAAAAATCTCTTCAAATAAATAAAAAACAAAAAACAATTGAAAAATGTGTTATGCACTTTGAACATACCCTCCACCTGCCTCATCTTCTCCTTGCCCCTCCTTCCCCTCCGTCCCCTTTCTTCCCCTAGACAATTTTGCTTCTACTTTATTTTTTGAATTATGTTTTTGTTAATTTTTCATATACTTTTATATTAATCTTTCCCCATCCCAACTACTCCCAGATCATCCACACCTCCCTCCCTATCCAACTTTATGTTCCTTCATTTTCAAAAAAGAAAAAAATGTGAAAATCAAAACAAATAAACTAAAATAAAACTAATATGACAAAAATGCCCCAAACCAAATAAAACAAAAACAAAAAGGACACAAAAAACATGGAGTCTTTTTTGTGTTACCCAACTACTCCTGAGTTTGGGGCCTGCTGTGGAGTGTGGTTGATATACCCAGAGACCCTCCATTGGAGGAAACTGATTTTTCCTTTCTCAGCAGGTGTCAATTGCAGATAGCTTTTCTTGGTTAGAGGTGGGACTTGGTGTCCACTTCCCTCTCTCAGTGCTGGCATTTGATCAAGTTTGAACCTGTGTAGGTCTTTGCATGCTGTCACATCTTTATGACTTCATTTGTGTATCAGTCCTGATGTGTCTGGATGACACACTATTACCTTGCTTGTTACTTTCATGTCATATATACATACGTGATTCTATGTATCTATATAAAAATCTGCATTCTATAAAAGAGAGAAAATGTGATATTTATCTGGGACGGATTTAATTTGCTTAATATGATAACCTCCAGTAGCATTTATTTTCCTGCAAAAGGCATAATTTTTTCATTTTTATGATTGAGTAAAACTGGATTGTATATATGTATCATGTTTGTTATCCATTAATCTAATGATGGGAGAGTTCCATAATTCAGCTATTATGAATATTGTTGCAAGAAAATATAGATGTGCAAATATTTCTGTGATCTGCTGCTTTTTACAGACTTCAGGTGGATTCCTGGGAGTGGTATATTTGGGTTATGTTGTAGTTTTTTTTTTTTTTTGAGGACCATCCATAGCAATTTCCATACTGACTGGTCTAGTTTGTATTCCAATTAGAGGTCCCTTTTCTCTGCATACTTGTCAGCTTTTGTTACTTGTTTTCTAAAGAACTGTCATTCTTACTGAGATGAGATGTCATCTTGAGGTAGTTTGACATTGAATTTTACTGAAGGTAATGGATGTGGAACGTTTTGTATATGTTTATTAGCCATTTTTACTTCATCTTTTGAGAACTATCCTTTAGCTCATTTATGGACAAGGTTGTTTGATTTCGTGTTGTTGAGTTTTTTAAATTTTCTTGTGTATTCTAGATATCAATCCTCTATCTAATATGTAGTTTCAGTTTCTTAATTTCATGAAATACCAATTTCATGAAATGCCAATTGTTGGTATTTTCTGGAGTCTTCATAAATTTCTGACCTATGCTTGTATCTTGAAATGTTTCACCTATATTTCCTTCTAACAGTTTCAGAGTTTCATGTTATACAGTAAGATGTCTGATCCATTTAGAGTTGATATTTGCACAGTGAGATACATGGGTCTAGTTTCATAGCCAATTATTGTGGGCAGACTTTTTATTCCTGCTTCAATCTTGTTAATTGTTATTAATCTATTTAAGTTGTTTATGTTTTCCTGATTTAATTTTGGTAGGCCATTTATGTCTAGGAATTATCCCTATCTTCTAGATTTTCCAGGTTTTGTGGAATGTAATTTATCAAAGTATTCCCTAATGATTCTTTGTATTTCGTTAGAATTTGTAGTAATCTTCCCCTCTTTCAGCTCTAATTTTATTAATTTAGCCTCTCCTCTCTCTTGTTGGTTTGGTTAAAGAGTTATTACTCTTTTTTTCTCAAGGAATTAACTGATTTTTTACATTTGACTCATTCAAGAATGTATTGTTCCATCTTCATATACTTATATAGTTTCTGTAGTTTTCTTGCTTTTAGTTTTTAGTATTATAGTACTTAGATATAAGATACAAAGGATTGTTTAATCTCTTACGCATTTGGTAAGATTTGATTTGTGGTCTCAAATGTGATCTGCTGTAGAAAAGTTTCCATAGGCTCCTGAGAAGAATGTGTATTCTGTTTCTTTTGGATGAAATATTCTGTAAATATCTGTTAAGTCCATTTGATCTGTATCATAAGTTTAACTGAGTTTCTTTGTTGATATTTAGTTTGGAGGTCCTGTACAGAGATGACAGTAGTATATTGAAACATCATACTATTATTGTATCAAGTCTTTTCTGATATTTTGTGTCCATTACTGCTTGCTTATCAAATTGGGAGCCTCAGTATTTGTCCCATCTGAATTGACAACTGTTATTTCTTGCTTGTTATTTACATTTTTTGAAAATTTCATGCACAAGTATTTATATCTTTTCTACCCACCCCCTTTCCAACCAACCCATACATTAAACCTACTAAGACAAATGAATATTCTGTGTATGCACATGTGTTTAAGGCTAGATTGGGGGCTTGTACCTGAATAAAATTGATTCCACCTCCCCCGCCCCAGCAGCCATTTATTGCCTGTAGCACTTCATCTAGGAGCAGGATCCTGTGGATTAGGCATGTCAGCTGGTGTGGTCTTTGAAGGTCTGGTGCAGGCAACTATTGAGAGTTCATAGGTGTAACATTCCTGTCACGTCAAAGCACAATATCTCACGGCAGTTGTCCCTGACCCCCAGCATTTACAATCCTTCCACACCTTCCTCCTCAATGTTCCCCAAGACTTAGGTGTTGTGTTATAGTAGACACACCATGGCTACCTACTCTCTGTATTTTGACAGGTTGTGGTCTCAATCTGTTGCAAAAGGAACCTTCATTGGTTATGGGTGAGAATAGCACATATCTATGGGTATAAGGATGATTATTTAGAAGGCAATTGGGAACTATATTAATTTAGCACAATGTTAGTAGTAAGTTCTCCTATAGGGTTATATCTTCTTGGTGAATTATTGCCTTCAGTGTCTTTATCTTTTCTAATTTTGGCTTTACACAAACTTTGTTTTGGTTTCTGTTCACTTGATAGATTATTTTCCATCCATTTGATTCCCAGTCTGTGGATTTTGTTCTAAAATTTAGGTAAGCTCCGAAGTTTCTTTGTTGATTTTTATTTTGAATGACCTCTCCAGAGATGAGAGTGAGGTTTTGAAAAGTATGGAATGCTTTATGAATTTGTGCCTCATTCTTGTGCAGGAGTCAGGCTGTAACCTCTGTAACCTTCCAATTATAGTACATAGACTGCAGAAGCAAACATTAGAAGCAAACCAGTTCTTTAATCTGTGAGTTGTGACCCCATATGGGATCATGCACCTAAATGTGATGGTTGTGAAAAGGTTGGCAACGATAAAAGATTTCTGAATACACAGTGACCAACCTTAATTCAGAATTGAGTTTGTTGTGAATGTGAGGTGTTTTCTGCAGTGCTCATCTGTGTTGTGTCACAGAACTCCCTGCAGCCTGGGGTCAGACCACACAACACATGCATTTTGTACTCTTCATATTGTTATGTCATGCAGTGTAAATTAACGCTGCCTGGGCTCAGATTTAAGACTATTGCATTTTATGAACGGCAAAAAATACACAAACAATTTTGTGCTCCTAGAGAAACATAATGGTTTAATTATAGAAAACAAAGACTTTTAATATTTTCCCTCTATCATTACGCAGCATGTAAGTATCAAATTAGTATATCTTTCAATTGAGTTGTGTTTGAATATTTGATTTAAAAAATTACTGTTTGAGCTTCAGACTTGAGTTTCATTAAAAAAATTAAATGAATTTTGGGTTGAGATTAGATGAGATTTCCAACAATTACTGAAATGTCTCTAAGCATACTATTGCCATTTTATATTAAATATTTATATGAAGTGGTATTCTAAGTATTGATAACTATAAAATCAAAATACTGATCAACTCTGAAAAACATTGGAGGTATTCTGCATCTTATGGTACCACAGACCCACTAAAGATTTATTTCTTCTTGCCCAAAGACACTAGAGTATCTGTTTTCTTTCATTAATAATAAATGGTAAAATTATATGTATACCAAAGATTTTTCATAGCAAATTTCTGTATGATTTATTCTTTAGTAAGTATTAGATTTGTATACTTATTTTATAATCCTATGTACCTCAGGTCACATAAGAATTTATTGGGTTAAAAGGAGTTGCAAGTGGGACAAGTTTGAGAAGGCCTGTCTTAGAGCAGCCTTTTGGGCTCATTCTTGGGCAAGTAGACAGATGGTTCTGGCCTTTACAACATTGCTTCTAAGGGAAAACACACCCAGGGTTCCAAATAATGGAGATACATGCTTCTTAAAACATGATCAGTGCCTAAGTTGGGAACAGCCTGTTGTAGAAGCCAAATTTTTTTTTAAGTGCTTTGCAAAACTTAATTTTCCTCTGCTTTCCTTAGGGTAGCTATTCTTTGCTGAGTCTTGTTCTGTACATTTTACTATGTCACTTAGAAAATATTTTCTCTGAAGTTATATCAGAACATCTGTCCATACCTGTATCACATCACGTGTCCAGCTGCTTCTTTAAATGTGCTAATGATAGTGCTTTTAAAGCATTTCTACTTTATACTACATTTATATTTGTAGCTATACTTCTACTTGCTAAAAAATTATTTGTACTGATTGCCTATAGTTTTTAAGCATGTATTAAATAGAGTAAAATGTTTCATTATGATGTTCCTATACACATGTGCAGTATATTTTGATTGCATTTATCACCTCTATTACTCCTTTTATATTGATTAAATTTATTCTTTGACAATTTCATACATGTACATCATGCATACTGACTACTTTCATTCTCTTATCCTCTCTCATTTCTGAACTATTCTTGTCTACCCTTTCCTTCCCCATGACTTTCTCTTGTGCTCAGGTTCAGGTTCATGGTCATGTTCATTTTTTGAGACCCACTAAGTTAATGAGGACTATCTGTGTGACCATGAATCCAGAGTTATGTATTTGAGTCGGTGGGGTCGGTCAGAAGTTATCATACAACTGAAGATGGTGACGCACATTCTTATAGAATATATCAGCAGTAAGGGGCAGGGAGGCCTATTACTCTCTCTTATCTCCTTCCTTTCCCCCTCCATATTCCTAGGAGTCTCCTTTTTGTTATAGCTGTGTGAAAGCAAAATAAAGTTCTACTGGTCTATAAAGTTTTCCATTGTATTGTAAGGCCCAGGACTAAATCTTATTCATCTTTGCACATCCTTTCTCTATCACATGTCTTGAGTGGTAGACACTAAAGAAAGCTTTCTTACAATGAGCTGAAACACTATTGTTGTGTTTCATTTTCAAGTATGTTACCATGACTTCTGGCAACGAGAAACTTAACTCTATAACTTCCTTGACTACTAAGATTAGTTAGGTTAAAAATCTAAATTCACAATTGGTATTTTCAGGAAGAAGAAACTATTTTATACCCTTGTGATAAAGACTGCCTCCTTTTTCATCAAACTCGTTTATTCTCTTTGGGTTCACAGTTACAGTGCATTTCCCAAGACATCTGTAGCTGAAAGCAGCCTAAATTCCAGGCAATGGTTTCATATATAACTTTTCATTGCTCTTTCTCCACTTTTTTGGTTGAGTCTGAAGACTGTGGAGCCTAGGAGAAGGTGAAGACTTGAAATGGAAGGCTATTTAATTAGGAACACCCATTTTGAGTTGTATATGAGTAAGAAATAAACTTCTATTGAATTCAGCCACTAAGATTGAAGGGCTTGTTACCCAAGCTATTACATTGCCTGAACATTCTTAAGAAGTGTTTTATTCCTTTGTACGTGTGTAGAATGTTTGTTTTCTGACAGCAATTCTCTGATACTAAGTGTCCTACAACTCAGTTGAATTTTGTCATTAAGTAACTAGAGCCAGTGCAGTACTCACAGGTTAAGGGGCTTAACCCATGGGGTTTTCTTAGCCTCAGATGCCAGTTATAAAGACCTGTGGGTCTTTCTAGCCAGTTAAAATTTTGAGTGATCTCATGACCACACCTCTTTTCAAGTTTAAGAATTTGCTTGATTGATCCAGAACTCACTGAGAGCACTAATTTTAAGATAAAATTTTTGTAAAGGATGCAACTCAGGAGCAAGCCAAATGGAAGCAATAAATAAATAAGGCAAGATCTGGGTGAGGAGGAGGGAGAGGCATGGAGAGTCTATGCCTTCTCTTCATGGTATCTGAATATCCACTTTCTAAGAACATCAATGTCTTTTCCAATCTGAAGACGTATTGAGTCTCAGGGTCAAGGGATTTTATTGAGGTTTTTATATGCAACATCTCTCTTAAATCATTGGCCACATGATTGAATCTGGTCTCCAGCTCCTTTCTCTTCTTTCCAAGTTGGGGAGAAAGTTTTGACTTTGAGTATTGTGCTTTGCCTTTTTAGTGACCAGCTTCCATTGGAAGCTGTCTAGGGGACCCACTATGAGTCATCTAATTAGCATAAACTCATAAATGAATGAAAGGGGAGTATTATTAATAACAAAAGCACTCCTATTAGATATTTCAAGGGTTTTTGAAGCTTTGTGTCAGGAAAAAGACCAGATGTATTCTTTATTATATCACAGCGGTAAATGACAAAGGCCAACCTTTGCAGTATAAAAAGTTGGTTGTTTAATATTATTGATCAAAGATTATCTGGACTGGGGCTTACTCATGAGGTCTTCCCTGCTTAAACTCTAAAGATTTCTCCTTTGTATTGGGTCTTTTCAGTTCTTCACCCCTATTACAGATTCAGTACACATTTGCTTTCAAGTTAAGTTAGAAGGGAAGTTCCTACTCATGTTTGACTGGTCAACAGGTAATTTAATCATCTAAACTTCACTATTCCTTTGAATTGTTTTGTACCCAGAATTTTACTATGCTGATAGTTTACTTGTTGAAATAACATTTATTACTCTTTCTGATTATAAAATACATATATGATAACAAAAGTATAGTAAGAAATAACTATTAACATCATAGTATTTTTACAATCTTTTTGTATGCATATATTTACAAATTAACAATATTTCTACTTACATATTTGTGATTATATTGCATCTAGAAATGGTATTTTTACTTCCCTTTATACTCATTTCTCATATCATTCAATATTCTTTAAAACCATTTTTAATAATGTAGTAAAAAAGTAACAAAAAGCCCAAATATCTGCTTTACCTACAGATATATGATAATTTATTTGGACATTCACCAATGATCTAAATATTTTGTTTTTTTTTCCATTTTAGTGTTATAGATAATATTATGATGAGCATCTTTTATAGTAAGCATTGTGATTTTTGGACCATTTCTTCTTGTTCTTTTTAAATAAAAAAATTACTATATTTTGAGTTATTTGCATTTTCAGCAATGTGAAGCTTTCTGTTGAACAATTTGGTACTAGGAAAAAGAATAAAGGCACTGTATCTTTTGCTGTGGTGGTTCTTTGATTATGAAAAATTAAAAATGAATAAACAAACAAAAACACAAGAAGTTTATCCAGATATGTTGTAACTGTTCTTATTTATAACCATGAACCACAGCAACTACTCAGACATGTCCTGTTAACATATACAGTTATGAGCATGATACATGGATGAAAAATTATCTGTTGAGTATGCTGGTATTTGGAAATACATACAAATTAACAATAGGTTAAAAAGTAGAACAGGGTAGTAGAAGTATACACTGACTACCTATGTAAAAATATATTGCTCTGTGCTGATAAAAATTGTATGAGAATTTACTGTAACATCATGATTGGTGATTTAAGTTTATGGAAGCCTTTTCTGAAAGCTTGTTCAAATATTGTGGCAGTTTGCCTTTTAAACTCTCTTCCTCAAATTACCTCAGGAAAGAATAATTTCTTGTTTGAATATTGATCTACTGGAAACAAAGGAAGATATCACTAAGTGGTGAGGTTGTAGGAAGAAGAGCTTCTCTCCTTTAGTCCTGCTCATCTTTGGGTATCATTTTTTCTTCATACAAGGGTCTGCCCAGATCTGTTTTTTTTTTTTTTTTATCATTTCTATGCACCCCTTTTGGCATCTGATTTTCATTATCCTACAATATGTTAGAACTCCCAAAGTCATTTTAGAGAATGAAACACTCCACTTTTCTTGGGGAAATTTTGTTTGAAGTCTGGAGGTCCTGAAGATATTATCCAATCTGTAGCCTTTTACCTGGTGCTGCTCAACTCATTCTTTTTTTATTTTTATCTATGTGCATGTGTGTGTGTCTGTGTATGTGCTTGTGTGTGTGGGTGCCCATGGAGGCCAGAAGAGGACATTATATCCCCTGGAACTGGAGTTAAAGGTGGTAGTGAGTTGCCTGCCATGGATTCTGAGAACCAAACCTAGGTTGTCTGCAAGAGCAGCAAGTGCTCTTAACCACTGAGCCATCTCTCCAGTCTGTCTCAGTTCATCCTATTGATGACGTATATGGTGCTCTTAACCACTGAGCCATCTCTCCAGTCTGTCTCAGTTCATCCTATTGATGACGTATATGGTAGTCACCACTTTTGTTCACCTCTTCTTCGAAAGGCACACACAGACCATGTGGTTTCATCTCAAGTTAAGGCACGGACATTGAAATTCAGATGTGTTTTGTTTTAAGTAGTTGGATCTCTACCTGTTTGACTTTCAGGTATATAAAGAAGTTATTTAGGATGAAATCTGCCTTATTTAACTATACCTGGGTAAAAATTCAATTATTTTCTAAGTTCTATGAATGTTTTAATGATACCCTACACCATTAGATACTCCTTAGTATAAGATATTAAAGTGGTAGGTGGGGAGAAAAAGGCCTGGACTATGGAAAGCTATGAATATCCAGAGAATAGCTTTTAGCTTTTCTTAATGTAGAGAAACCAGCTTCCCTGTAAGTGAAATATGTGATTTATAAGTGGTGAATTTCATATAGTAGCTAAACCAAGAGCTTCTCTCTGGATCTATTCTTATATTTTTAAAAATTCCTGAGAGTGTGGAAATGGTATGTTTCCAGTTTCCAGCTTATGGCATCTTGTAGCTTCTAGGCTGTCCTGGTGTTGAGGGATTGGCATGTGGTGTTAAAACAAAGCACGGGGAGGGCTGGTAAAGTAGCTTATCTGGTAAAGCACTTGGCGTTAAAGTGTAAGGACTAGAGTTTGGATCCCTAGAACCCGTGTAAATATTGGGTAGGCCTGGTAGTTCTTCCTACCATGATTCTAGTGCTCAGAAGGTGGAGATGGGATCACTAGAGCATGCTGCCTATCTAGCTGCTCTGGTTTCAGGTGAGAGACCCTGCCTCAGTATATAAGGTGGAAAATAATTGAGGAAGACATCTGAAGTTAGCCTCTGGCGTCTATACATAGGCAAACACATGGGCGAGAGCACCTGCTTACAACTGCACCCACACACATGCAAACATACATAACACTCACATCACACAGATGTACAAATGCACACATGTATACACAGAGAGTGGAGGATCATGCACATGGAACGTCCTTAGTCTAGAATTGATGATGATGGAGCCCACTGAAATTCCTTGGCAAGAATTAGGCATATGATCCTAACTATTGCAGGATGGTGCTAGGTTAGTTGTTAGATGTAGTCTGTTGAAATAGCCACTTTCAAGCACCATAGAAGGTTTTAATTTTATTGGTCAGTTTATTGTCTCTATGCCAGTCTTCCGACTTACTTTCTGTCTACTTAATTAAATCTACTTTACATATTCACAATGGATTAAGCAGCTCTAATCACATTAGTTAATTACTTAAAAAATCTATGATTCCCCACTGGTTGCAAAGTTAAGTATCGCCTCCCTACCCTGGTACTTAAGCCCTCAAAGAACATAATCTCAGCTTGACATTTTGGCCTCATCTTCCAATACTCTCATACCTTTTTCAAATGTTTTAGCCCAACTAGATCACTTGCTGTTCTTCAAACACAGGGTCTTGGATTCATCCTATGTGCCCATCTGTTGTTCTGTTTACCTCTCCATTCTGCCACTCACGGGTAGTACACATTTTAAATAGGTTCAGCATATTTTTCTCATTTTATGCTTTTCTGAGTCCTCCAGTGAGGGCAGCCACTGAATTCGGAACTGTCAGTATCAAAAAAATGATATTCCCGTTGAATGTTACAGCACTTGGCAGCAGCAGGAGGCTTGGCCTGCCAGCCAGAGAAAGCAAGTCCCTTCTTTGACACGTTACAATTAGCACCCATGGAGACAGCAGCTTATGCACATTCCTCTGTTTGTAACTACTATTTGAGAGTTTTGGCATGAAGTCATTTCCTAGGGTACAGTGCTTACCACCTAGAAGTCAGAATTTTACTTCTCTATAACATGAAATTTAAGGCTTTTCCTGAGAAATACAAAGACTCATTAAAGTAAAAGAAACAAACAACAAACATATTCGAGACAAAAGACTACATACAAAATACAGCAATGAGGTCAGTGGTGCATTAAAGAAATGAAAAAAAAAATTACATAAGGACTTTTGAAAAGACCACTCTAGATTTATTACCCAAGGTTTCTGATGCTAGAAGGTCAGCCCTGAAAATATACATTAAAGTAACATTACATGAACTGAGCAGGTTATATTCAGGAATATATATGTTTATACATATATGCATGTAACAAAAACAATGAAAAAAAGATGCCATGAATTTAAAGGAGAGCAGGGTTTAGAGGGAGTAATGGGAAAGGAGGAATGTTGTAATTAAATTATAATCTCAAAAATAACAAAAAGAAAAAAAGCTAAGCTAGTTACTAACACTCAGTTCCCTTTATGCTTACTTCCAGACGAGGGTTTCTGATTCTAGTATTGTGTTAGGGTGTGTATTGTCTAACAGTCTAAGCAGACTCACCTGTCTCTGCAGTTCAACCTTTGCTTTCATCCCACTTTCTTGCCTTGGACTGACTTCTCTGTCCTTTTTGAGTATCCCCCTCTGAAGACATGGATTTGATATCTGTTAGCTGTCTTTTTAGCATTCACTACACAGATCACGCATCCATTCTGACTGTTCCTAATAGATAAGATGTCATAGGGTTTTGATGAATATTTTGTTAGGTTGAAATAAATGTTTAAAATGAATATACAAAATGTTGTAGATTCCAAGATATGAGGAACCCGAACTAATATCCATCCTTTCTCTAAACTAAATTATTAAGTGGAGAAACTGCCTTGACCGTGTCCTTACCCATCTAATCTTTAAACTGTCCTTCCTTCTATCCATTTGTCCATCTAATATTTACTGTAAACTTATTCTATTTAACTATTGTACTTGTTTCTCCTAAGGCTGTTCAATAAAAGACATACTAATCTTCTGATTAAGCTTTAATCTTTTCAAAACTCTTAGATATTTTTGAGTTATTTCCTCTTGTTTCTTACTAAAGCTTTAACATCCTTAAACCAGATAAGTATCTATCAACTGTGTTGCTTCCATAACCTGAAACATCCAGTATTCTTGAAAACAAGGAAAGCATCCTAAATCTACTGGACAACACAGCAAGAAGGAACTAGAAACGTCTCAGTTTGCTGTTCAAAGCCCACTCTGATGCAGCCCCCACTAGCTTATTTCCCAGTCCGCTCTCTCTTCTACTTATCTTAACTGGTCTTTTTGTAGTTCTGTGACATTCTCTTCTGCATGCCCTGTGCCAAGATCTTCCCTAATGTGATCTCTTTACTAATTTCGGTCAAAATCCTATTATTACCAGGTCTGATGCAACAGGCTCTTAAAGTTTGCTTTTTAATTTATACCATTTATCCATTTATTCTTGTCTATGCATACTGGTAATATTTTATATGCTGTGTGCTTGTGTGCATATTTTTCACAAGTTATTTGTTAAATACATGAACAGCTCTAAGGACAACCCATTTCCCCCTCCAATTAAAGATGGTCCTTTTCAATCATTGAACTCTAGAGTCCACTAAGAATACTGCTATGCAAATTAGGTTTGCAATACGATTCTGTTGGCTTGACTAGGCATGTTCAGTCATTTAAGTTCTATAGAGAGGACAGCAAATGGCCAGGGAATAATGGAGAGATGACAAAGGACAAGGAAGAACTTATTGTTGTGAATGAGAAATTTTTAAAAAGCATCTGGATCTCAGGCAAAGTGAGACTGGAAAAGGGATGTGGCCACCAGGGTTCATGCAAAGAACAGACTTTAGGAGGAGAAAGGAACAGGAGTAATGACTTCATGACTGAAAAAACAGCAGCATCCTTAAGAAGCTTAAAGAAGAATGGTTTGGACAAAGGGGAAGAGATACAAAGCAGATAATGAATCCAGTGTTTCAGGTACTGAGTTAGAGGGACAGATGGCCAGGAGGAGAGTCACAATAGGTTGCTAGAAATGTGGAATTGCTCCTGTAGAGGGCCATTGGCTTGAAAGTGATGGTTGGAAATAAAAGAGTAGAAACCCATGGAGTCAAGGAAGAGAGCTGAGGCTAGACCTTAGACAATGGCAATATGCTCAGAGTATTGTCACAGGAGACACTTGTTCTGTAGGATTTGCTGAGAATGATATCTAGCACTTAGCTGCTTATTTCACTGTAGCTACTGACATGCTTTCTCTGTTCACAAGTCTCCTCTCCTTCTCCCAGATTTTTACAGGAGAGAGAGGAGAGCTACTTCCCAAACCTTGCAATCTTGTCTTTTAGAAGGCTCCAAATAAAGTAGTTACTTTTTAACCTGGGAGCAAAGCACAATGTGCAGCAATTAAAGACAGTGAACTGCATTTTGCATTTCAGAGCTAAGTGTACTTTGAACTTGGAGTAGTGAGCAAGGAAAGGTACATTATTAGGAAGGAAAGCAAATGACTTGCATGGAAACAGACAAAGCAGCCCTGGGGGATTTTGTGTTTAGACAGGAGACAGATCACAAATGCTTATTTATTCATTTATTTTACATATTGGAAAGTCTCCTAGACAGATCCAATACACATTTATTGAGCATTGATTTTAATATTTAATCACATTTTTTTTCATATTTAATCCCTCCCCAAACCCTGTAAAGGAGACATTCTTTTCATTTTCAGGAGAGAATGTCCTGGGCATTTCTGAGATCATAAACGCTGAACCAGTTCTGCTGGTCCCACTGCCAGGGGCACTGGATATGAGCCTCCTGCATGCACAGAACACCATTTCTTCAATTGCTGATTCAGTCTCAGGTGGCTCTGAGTCATGTGTCTTGAGTCCTAGCTGTCAGGTCTGGACTTTGTATAGTTTCATTTCATTGCTTCCTCCAAGGTTCATACAATAGGACCCCCCTCCTCCTATAGAAAAGAGATCAAATTCTGGGAAGGCTCCAGACTTTCAACAAAAATTGATTTCAGTGAAGAAAGCAGAAATTATAAGTCCAGGAGGTGCTGGAGCTGAACATAATCCTGGATCTTCTGGCTCAGATTCATCTTTCTGTTTGACTCTTGGTATCTTCATGTACTTATTTTTTTTTTTAAAAGGACAGTCAATTCATTTCCTTCTGCTTTCCAAAACTTCTGACAATCAACAAAAATTTGGGGGTGCTTATGATGTAAATGCTTAAAAAAACCCACCTGGTTTACAATTTACATAAACCTTCTAAAATTACTGGACGGAATTAGTATGCCCATTTTATAGGCTGAAAAACTGAGGTGTAGAACCATTATATGAGTTGGTCCAGAGTTATGTGTAAATAAAAGGCTCTATTCAATTACAAAGTTGGTGACCTTTCTATAATATCATGGTTCCTTCTGAGCCTGGACAGTGGTAAGGATTTGGTGTGTGAGTGGAATGAGACAGGGTCTTGCTATGTAGCTAAGGTTGCTCTGGAACTCATTGTGTAGCTGAGGCTGGTCTCATGCTTGTGATTTTGCCTTTACCCCTGAGGGCTGGGATTGCAGATGTGCATCACATTGTCCAGCTGAGATGGGCAAGGATTAAAGCCTAATTTGTTTTTGCTTTTTCTTATACATCTTAACTCTTAATTCAGTGACTGGTACTTATTAGGGTGCCTATTAATGTACATCAAATGAACTATTGGGCATAATTAAGCTAAATGGAGTAGGTGGGAAATAAAACTTAAGTGTATGAAAATGTTACAATGACATTGTGTAAGATGGATTGTTAAATGGTCTTATTAATAAAAAACCAGAGCCAGATATTGGGGTGAAATCTGAAATATCAGAGAAACAGAACAAGCCACAGTCAACCTCACCTTTCCAACTACTCAGCTGATCTTGTTTCCACGAATCCTCAGACTGAAAGCTTCTGAGTCCTCACCGAAGGGATCTCAGCTGAACTGCTGCTATTAGACTCTAGTTCCTGGCTCTCACACCTAAAGACCTCAAGTTCCAGTTTCCTCATGCCTTGTATACCTTTCCTGCCATATTACTTCCTGGGATTAAAGGCATGTGTCCTTCCCAAGCAACGACATGAGATCTCAAGTGCTGGTTTTAAAGGTGTGTGCCACCATGCTTGGGTCTGTTCCTAATGTGGCCTGGAACTTACAGAGATCCACATGGATCTCTACCTCTAAGTGATAGGATTAAAGGTGTGTGTGCCACCACTGTCTGGCCTCTATGTCTAATCAAGTGGCTGTTCTGTTCTCTGACCCCAGATAAGTTTATTAGGGTACACAATCTATCAACCACAACATTTGTTTTTTAAATAGATTTAGTGGGGCCAGCAAGATGCCTCAGTGGGGAAAAGCTCTTGCTGCAAGCATGGTGAGCTGAGTTAGATCTCTAGACCTCATGTAAGGATGGCAGGAGATAAGAGATTCTGCTTCTCCCATGTGTGCCAAGGCATGCATGTCCCCCAAATACACACCATGCATTAACACATGCACACACATAGTTTGCAGGCAAATGGATCGATCTAGAAAAAATCATCCTGAGTGAGGTGACCCAGACTCAGAAAGACAAATATGGTATGTACTCACTCATAGGAAGATGCTAGATGTGGAACAAGGATGACTGGACTGCTACTCACATCACCAGTGAGGCTACCTGGAAAACGGGACCCCAAAAAAGACACGGAGAAATGGATGAGATCTACATGAACAGCCTGGTCATGAGTGGGAACAATGAAGGGCGACGGTCGAGGGAAAGAGAGTGGGAGATCCTAGCTGGATCAAGAAAAGAGAGGGAGAACAAGGAATAGGAGACCACGGTAAATGAAGACCACATGAGAAGGGGAGGAAGCAGAGAGCTAGGGAGGCCCACGGAGATCCACAAAGATACCCCCGCAAAAGACTGCTGGCAATGGTCGAGAGACGGCAGGAACTGACCTACTCTGGTGATGGGATGGCCAGACACCCTGTTAGTTGTGCCAGAAACCCCATCCAAGGTCTGAGGAATCTGGATGCAGACATCCACGGCTGGGCCCCTGGTGGAGCACTGGGAGTCTAATTAGTGAGAAAGAAGAGGGTTTATATGAGCGAGAATTGTTGAAGCCAAGGTTGGATAAAGCACAGGGACAAATAACCAAATGAATGGAAGCACAGGATCTATGAACCAAAGGCTGAGGGGCCCCCAACTGGATCAGGCCCCCTGAACGGGTGAGACAGTCATTTGGCTTGATCTGTTTGGGAGGCAGCTGTGTGTTGGTGCCGGGTCCTGGGCTCGTTGCATGAGTTGGCTGTTTGAAACCTGGGACCTATGCAGGGACCCTTGGCTCGGTCTGGGAGGGGGGGACTGGACCTGGCTGGACTGAATCTACCAGGTCGATCCCGGTCCTCGGGGGAGACCTTGATCTGGAGGAGGTGGGAATGGGGGGTGGGCTGGGGGGAGGGGGAGGGGGGCGAGAGTGGGAGAACAGGGGAATCTGTGGCTATTATGTTGAACTGAATGGTGTTGTGGTCTTGAGCACCTGGTAGCTCATCATCTAGGGGTGGATGCTTGTGGAATTTTCCATTTCCATGTTGGCATGTCAAGTGGTGTTGTCATTATATAGGTCTTGTTTGGATAATCATAGTGTCCTTTGAGTGTATGCCAAGGAGTGTTATAGCTGGGTTATATGGTAGATCAACTTACTGATTTCCATAGGGACTGTACCAATTTGCAATCCCACCCAGAGTGAATGAGGGTTCAACTTTCCCTCCATTCTCATCTCAGCTAGATTTCTTATATAGCAAAGGCTCGCCTATTTTGGGATGGTGCTGTCTACAGTAAGCTGAGCCTTCCCACATCAATCATTAATCAAGAATCAAGACAATATCTCACAGACATGGATACAGGCCAATATTATCTGGGGATTCTCTCAATTGAGACTCTGTATTCCTAGGTGACTCTAGGTTGTGTTGAGTTGACAATGAAAAGTAGCCAGGACAGTCTTGATCCATTTTGAGTCCATTTTTGTATATGGTGTAAGGGTCCAAATTCATTCATTTATGTGCATATATCTAATTTCCCCAAGATCTTTTGTTGAAAACACTATCATTTCCCTACTGAGTGGTCTTAGCACCCTTGTCATAAAGTCAGGAGTATTTCTAAACTCTCGAGCATATTCATTTGGTTTATACATCTACCCTTATGCTAGAATCATACTCTTTTGATTATTGTAACTTTGTAGTAAAGTCCTCCAACTTTGATTGTTTGGGCTTCTTTGAAATTCTATATTCTAGCTTTGCAAAAATATTTTGTATGACTTTCATAGTTATAAAATTTCTCTATAACTTTAATTTTAAAAGCACAGCTTTAGTTGCATCCTATACACTTTAGATCTTATTTATCAATTGTCATGAAATATCTTTATATTTATCTCTGGACTTATTCTTTGATTTGATAATTTGAATGCAGTGTTTATTATAATTTCCATGTATGTGTGAATTTTCATAATTTATTTTTAACTTTTTTTACTTTTATTTATGTCTATATGTGTGTGTGTATGTGTGTGTGTGTGTGTGTGTGTGTGTGTGTGTGTGTGTACTTGGTGGTCTGTATGTGTACTACATACAATTGCATTCCAGTTAATGTTTAACTTTTTGTACTAGTTTTGCTTAGGAAAACACTCCAGACCTGGAATCTACATATAAATCACCAATCTAAATTTAGTTATTAATTCTCTTGACATCTCCCTAACTCTTACTTGAGTCTACAAACTTGGATGGATAAGAGACTTGACTTTATATCGTTTATTTTTCTAAAAATCAAATCTGTCTGACTATGGTGTCTGGCCTGCCCTGGGCTGTGCAAGTACTCTCTCAGGTATGGATAAGTCCTTGTTTCTCCTTCTCCAATAATCTGGTGGATTTCATCTCCATTGTGTTTTGTACCTATGCTGTTTCGCAGTCAAGCAGCTATTGAAGCTCTAATCAAGGGTTTCTGGTGCCATGAAGTGTGTCTCTGAGGTTTCTTAAACTTTTGTCCAAGTTAGAAACAGTGACACTCTTCCAGATTTGGGATGCCTTCTATTATTTAGCTACTTTTTTTTCTGGGATATCATGTTCGTTTTATTGTTATTGTGACAAAGAGATCTGAGAGAAGAACTTAAAAGTTCGGGGCCCACGGTGAGGCAGGACATCATGAAAATGGTTTGTGTAGAAGAGGAGGCTGTTCTTTTTATGGCAGAGAGGAAACAGGAAAAGGTAGTTGTAGATGTAACCGTCTTATTAAATAAGAAACACAGAACCAATACAGAGATGAAAGCTAAGAGGTCAGAGCAATAGCTAAGAGCTAAAAACCTTACCCTTCACTGTCGCTGTGGTCCTACCTCTCCAAAAGAGACCTACTTCCTGTGTGTCTGTCTTTTTATAGAGTTTCTGTTCTGCCTTCTCATTGGTTGTAAACCCAACCATATGACCTCCTAGTCACTGCCTGTCTGTACAGACCTCCAGGTCTTCTATGGTTGGTATTGAGATTAAAGGCGTGTGTTTCCATGCTCGCTGTATCCTTGAACACACAGAGATCCACTTAGCTCTTCCTCCCAAGAGCTGGGATTAAAGGCATGCACCACTACTGCTCAGCTTCTGCTAAGGCTTGCTATTAGCTCTGACCCCCAGGCAACATTATTTATTAACATACAAATCACATTTTAGTACAAATAAAATATCACCATAGGTAGTCCAGGAAGGGACCAAGGCAAGGTAGCCCTTTCAAAAACAAGACCCAAGTGGCCCATTTCCTTCAACCAGGGCTCCACATTCCACAGTCTCCACTACTTCCTAAAAACCTATTCTTATTTTGAATCCATTAGTGGATTTAACCATTAGTTAGGTCAGAGGCTTTGTGATCTAATTGTCTTTGGAAATACCACCACAGACACCTTGGGAAGTGCACTTTCTAGGATTATAGCTATCTTAGTTGAAAATCAAGATTAACTACCATACAACCCTAGCTCCAACACAAAATCTAATTCCTCCCCCAGGGCTAATTTAATCGCCTAAATGAGTTGAAGGATTTGACAAGACATCACAAACTTTAAAGAGGATAAGCCATAGGCCTTATGCATCTTTAAAGTCTGCCCTACCAGCTGACTGATTCTTGCAGATCCACCATCAGAGCTAGAGGTTTATTAAGTACAGATGATTTAGGATTGTGTTGACTTCCTAGGGTTAGAGCACTAGAAACTCAGTGGCTTCAGGCACCAAAAACCAGTGTCTCACAGTTTTAGAGGCTAGTAGTCTAAAATTATGTTCCCTCTAAAATCTGAGAGGAACTCTATTCCATGCCTTTCTTCTAGCTTATGGTATTTAGCTGCAGTCTTCATAGTCCTTGGCTTATAAAAGCATCACACCACTCTTCGTCTCTATGGTCTTGGGAATAGAGAGAAGATAGTGAGGATGTGCTGTTCATTGTCCACTGGAGGTTGAAGGTGATATTTTGTCATTGTACCCTTAAACAAGGAAAGGGACACCGAGAGACTAGAACCACTGCACTTGGACAGAGAAACTGAAAGTAGGTGGCTGGAAGGATTCCAGGTGACGCCAGAGGGAAAGAAATCTTGTATTTGAGTCCATTGCTCTTTTCGAATTGAAATACTTTTGAGAGGAGATCAAAATATCATATTTATAAATGTTTCAATTTTACCTCATTCTTCTTTATTTTTGGTTGTTTAATCCTGGAGTTCCTAGAAGTTT
The DNA here is from genome assembly GCF_049852395.1 of Peromyscus maniculatus bairdii. Classification (NCBI taxonomy): domain Eukaryota; kingdom Metazoa; phylum Chordata; class Mammalia; order Rodentia; family Cricetidae; genus Peromyscus; species Peromyscus maniculatus. The sequence goes on along the minus strand of NC_134875.1, from coordinate 129,392,435 downwards.
AACTTTTGATTTTTCATTATTAGGATTTGGTTTATCATTCTAAAGCACCATAGGCTTTTAATTTGACTTCAATTGTATCATCTTAATTATTTATAGATTAGAACAGCTGTCAAAATGAAATGTTAAAGGTAAACATCAGTCTACAGCCAGGCAATAGTGGTGCATACCTTTAGTCCCAGCACTTGGGAAGCAGAGGTAGGTCGATCTCTGTGAGTTTGAGGCCAGCCTGGTCTACAGAGCTAGTTCCAAGACAGACAGGTGTACACAAAGAAACCCTGTCTTGAAAACAAAATCAAACAAGCAAGCAAGCAAACAAACAAACAAACAAAAAATCCACAGCAAAATTGTCAAAGGCTTGTTTATTCATCAACTCACGAAGCTGAAGGTTTTTTATGGTCTAGCATATGGTGGGAGGAGTTGGAGCCTAGGAAGCACTTCACTGCATTCAAATTGCCATTGTGGGAAGAAAGAAGCTACCATGACATAGTTGTTTGAAAAGAGTGAGAGCTAAGAATGAAAAAGGAAGACTACTAAATAGCGGTTGGAAACAAAGCTGAATTTATTTTTTGAGAATGGCAACATTCAAATAATATCTTAGGCCAAGCATGATAGCACACGCCTGAAATTTCAGCACTTAGGAGCTGAGGCAGAAGAATGTAGTTTGAAGCCAGCCTGGGTTACACAGTGAGATCCTGTCCCCAAAACAGACAAACTTTATCCTTAGCTACTCTCTTAGCAGAAATGAAGGTCTAGATCTACAATGAGAAAGGAGAAAGTACATGTGTTGCGTTGCTTCTCCTATGGCATGGTGAATGAACATCTATTCATGCAAGATAGGGCACCAACGACAGACCAAAGGAATGTCTCCATACAAGTCCAACTTGGTGAATGAAGTCAGTGGGCCTTCCTATAGGAACATTGGTAAGGGCATATGTAGCACGAATCTTAAAAGTTCTTATTAATAAAATCAAACCTGAGGCCAGGTATTGGGGTGAATGCTGGAAGATCAGAGAAACAGAACAAGCCACGGCCACCTCACCTTGCCAATTCCTCAGCTGATTCTGTTTCCTCAGACTGGAAGCCTCTCAGTCCTCATCCAGAATGAATTTTAGCTGAACTGCTGCCAAAAGCCTAAAAGCTTAACCAGGCTAGTTCCTAGTCCTCATGCCTTATATACCTTTCTGCCATCACTTCCTGGAATTAAAGGCATGAGTCACCATGCCTGGCTGTTTTCCAGTGTGGCTTTTAACTCAGAGATCCAAATGGATCTCTGCCTCTGGAATGCTAGGATTAAAGGCATGTGCTACCACTGCCTAACCTTTATGTTTAATATTATGGCTGTTCTGTTCTCTGACCCCAGATAAGTTTATTAGGGTGCACAATATTTGGGGGAATACAATATCACCACAGTCTTAATTACAGGTGCATGAGTGACCATAAAACAGCTGAATCATTGAAAAAGTCTACTGTCATTGGTGGCAACTTTATAGAAGCTACATCATGGAATCTCACCTTCAGTTAATCTTCTGCCTCCTAAATATTCTATCACTTCTAAAGATTATATGTGAATGCAGTATAGGAGGGTAGAATCCCAGGTGAGGACACTGTGACTTCTCACTCCAATTCCTACTATTACTGGAACATCAATATCTCCATTACCATTACCATTACTATAGAGCTATCCATCATAGCACTATTCTGCTAGTTTAATTGCCATGGTTACAAGGCATAGGTTATATTTGCTTCACCATGACAATGGGATGATTATGTCAAGTATGGTGGAAAAAGCTTTTCTCTAGCAATATCAAATGAAGCAAAATTCTGAATTCAGGTCCTCAGCTGGCAGCTTCTCTTCCTCCTCCTCTCCCTCCTCCTCTTCCTCCTCCTTGTCTTCCTCCTCTACTTCCCAGCATGTCTCCCCCTCTCATATGCCATTGGTCACTTTTAGCTGATTCACCACTGTATTAGTTACCTTTTTTATTGCTATGAAAAAGTACCCGAGAAGGGCAATTTAAAGAAGAAAGGGTTTATTTGTACTCACAATTTGGCTCACGTGAGAGAAGGAATGGAAGGAGGGATGTTCAAAGCAGCTGGTCATATTGTATATCCAGCTAGGAAGCAGAGAGGTGAATTCTGGTGCTCTGCTTGCTTGTTCCTGTTTTTCTTTTTTATTCTCCTTTTGTTTTAGTCTGGGACCCCAGCCTGTGTTGACCATGTTTAGAGTAGGTCTTCCTGACTCAATTAATCCAATCTTAAAACTGGCCACAGACATAGCCAGTGATTTGACTCCTAGGTAATTCTAGATCCTGTTGCCTTGACAATCAGCTTTAACCACCACAACTACCAAATGTTAGAAAGGAGATTCAAACAAGTTCATAATGTCGTCATTCATTCATAGCTTCCATTTTTTGTTTGTTTTTAGACACAGGGTCTCTGTGTAGTTTTGGTGCCTGTCCTGGATCTTGCTTTGTAGACCAGGCTGGCCTCGAACTCATAGAGCCACTCCTAGTTCTGCCTCCTGAGTGCTGGGATTAAAAGCAAGTGCCACTGCCACCCAGCCATAGCTTCCATTTTTAAACATGGCAGTAATGAACATATTCATCAACTCACCAATTTTCTGTTCTAAATGACTTTCTTAATTCCTTCAAAGTTAACATTCTCTGTCAAAGGAAAGGAACTGGTTCCTGCCATCAAAAAATGTGCTAATTACTGAGAGGGGAAGGAGACACAGCCCCCATGCCTAACCCAGAACTGTCTCCAATTGATAATTGCCTGCAAAGGAAAAAATTAGTTTTCTCCAATGGAGTCTCACTGGGTATACAAACCATACCTAAGGGCAGGCTCCATGCCCCGCAGTTGATGGCCAACACAAAACAAACTCAATGGCAGTTTTGGAAGTTTTCATTGTTATACAATGCTTTGTCTGGACATGTTTTTAAACCTTAAAGATCTTTTGCTTTTTTAATGGAATTTCTATGTGTGCAGATATGTGTCTTTGCATCTATATGTAGCTAGGATTTTCCTGCCTTGCCCACAGTCAGGACAAATCTCTGTCACCCGCCAATCCCACAGCCACTCAGACCCAACCAAGTAAACACAGAGACTTATATTGTTTACAAACTGTATGGCCTTGGCAGGCTTCTTGCTATCTGTTCTTATATCTTAAATTAATCCATTTCTATAAATCTATATCTTGCCATGTGGCTTGTGGCTTAACGGCATCTTCACATGCTGCTTGTCATGGCGGCGGCTGGCAGTGTCTCCTTCTACCTTTCTGTTCTCTCAATTCTCCTCTCTGTTAGTCCCGCCTATACTTTCTGCCTGGCCACTGGCCAATCAGTGTTTTATTTATTGACCAATCAGAGCATTTGACATATAGACTATCCCACAGCATCTATATGTGTTTCTTGTACTTTATTGGCTCTTTTGTTTGTGTATTTGCTTGTTTTGTCCTATTCTGAATTGTTTTTATTTCATTTTTGAAATGCCTGTTTGTTTTCTGTTTTTTTTTTTTTTTTTGTTGTTGTTGTTGTTTGTTTTTTTTGGTTTTTCGAGACAGGGTTTCTCTGTGTAGCTTTGCACCTTTCCTGGAGCTCACTTGGTAGCCCAGGCTGGCCTCAAACTCACAGAGATCCGCCTGGCTCTGCCTCCCGAGTGCTGGGATTAAAGGCGTGTGCCACCAACGCCCGGCAGCCTGTTTGTTTTCTAATGAGAAAGAGAAAGAAAGTAAGGGTGTATTTGAGTAAATGGGGAGGTAGGGAAGACCTAGGAGTTGGGGGAGGTGTGGGGCGTTTACCCTCCACCCCCACAGCTTCCCAGAGTTTTCTTGAGTGCGAGCAGCAGGAAATATTAGATAGAAGGATTTATAGCAGAGAATCTTGCGGAGATAAACAGATAGAAAATAAAGGATAGCCTCGAGAGGGCCTGGAACCTATTCCAACGGGCCCCGACTGTCTCTGGTCCAGGGTTTTTATAGAGACGCCAAGGGGTGGAGCAAAAGACCTCCTCCCCCAGCACAGCCAAGTGCAGACCATCTCAGACACCTGCACTCAGGCCCGTGGTCCTGATCATCCTCTATTCGGACCTGCTGGGTAAAGCCACGAGGAACCCCGGAACGGGCTCCCACAGGGAGGGGAAACCATGATCAGAATATGTTGGCTGTATAAAAAAACTATTTTCAATAACAAAAATAGATAAGAGTCATGCAAGTTGTATATTAGTGTAAATGATACTTCAAGTTACTTTAAGCTGCCTGTCGTCTTGCATAGCTTCTATCACCCTGGAGGCTGAGGGTAAAGGCTCATGAATGTAAAACTAGCCTGAACTACATAGTAAGACTATTTTAAAAAAATCCCATTATATTGCATTTCTTCATTTGGGAAGATACACCTTTTCTCATGTCATAATTTACTGATGTTAATTATGTCTTTATGTCTTTTGCTCATTTAGTATAGTTGATTTAGAACTGACACAGCACACTGGACATCCCTCCATTTGTCCCCATAAGGACTCAATGAAAAGGAAGGTCCTTTCATTCTGTATGTTCTCCATAGGGTGTCTGCTCATAGTAGACCCAGTCCTTGTTTTTAAAACTTTGTTTTTGCAGCTCAACCTCTGTAATAGAAGTGAAAGTTCTTCAGTACACTTGTCCTTGATGAGAACACTGAATTCCCCTATCTTAAGAACATCTAAGAATAATTCAAATGTCTAGCTTTTTTATTTTTTCTCAGACAAACCAAATGGTAGATTTTAACATCTGTGATCTCTTTAGTAAGATGTATACCTTTTAGTGGTGTCCAATATAGAAGTGTTCCTCTTGAATTAAGAACAAATTTTGTCTTTTGATTTGCCACCAACTGATTCTTTAGAGTATGGCCCTTAGAAACTGCCTATCTAGTGCCTCTTTCCTACCTTGGTCTTAGAACCATTAGCACCAGAAGGGAAATAACAGCTACAAACACTTTTCCCTAACTCTTTCACTTTTCTGCAGGTTCTATGTTTTACTAGGGGTTGAGCATCAGTGCATATACTAGTGTTAGGTACCTCCATTATAAGTGGAATTAATGTGTGTAGTATTGTGTATATTTATCTGCATTTTGTAATTTCATATAAATAGCATTGTAATATCATCCCTGGAGCCTGCCCCATGGTCAGTATAGAATTTAACCATTTGAAAAGCCTTTACTATTAGAGGCCAAATAGCAAATTCTTAGCTTATGACATAAGATCTTCATCTCTCCTCCTCCTTCTCTCCTTCTTTCTCCTCCCCCCTTTTCTTCCTTTTACCCTTAAAATATAAAAAGCATTCTATGTCTAGACCTTACTAAAATAGTGTATGGTTGTATTTGGGTTTGGCATTCAAAAAACCAAAAATAAGATTTAAAAATTTTAGGTTTATTATATTTTTAGTTTGTGTGTGTGTGTGTCTGTGTGTGTGTGCTTTGTAGTATGTGTACATGTGAATAGGTGCTCACAGAGTGCAGAAGAGGGCATCTGTTTCCATGGAGCTCGAGTTGAAGTTACAAGGGCTTTTGAGTCTTCTGATGTGGGTTCTGGGAAATGAACTTGGGCTCTCTGGAAGAGCATCAAGAGCTCTTAACTGCTGAGCCATCTGTTTAGCCCCCACCCATAAGATTTTTATGGTTTACTTTTGGAGCTAATTAATGCATGAATAAGATTATGTAGCTAGTTGTGTTTTTCCCTTGTAAATAATAGGGAAGGGGGCCTCATCTGAATGGCTAATGTTACTTATCTCAACACAGCTATTTTTGGATCCATTGATAGTCTCTTAAGAAAGAAAAACTGCAGACAATACTTGGAGCTTGGATTTGTTTTTTTCACTTCTGCAATTTCTTGCAATTGGAAACTAAATGACTGCATTTCCTGATGGTGCATTGAGAAAACTAGCAGTGTTGATTGTAAAAATTTAGAGTTTAATTAAAACATGGTCACTTAAAGGGTTTCATACTAATATTATTTTCATACTTAGGTTTGTATCATCACTGTGCCAATCAGCTATACTTTGTGAGAGCCACTAGAACTTATTGCACAAATATGCAAATGAATATCAACTGTGGCACTGGCTTTTACTTCAGGAGATATTTTATGTAGGTCACAAAATGGAGAATTTCTATCAATCTTTATTTTATAATACTGTATTTGATTTTAAAAAATTATTTACATTTTATGTACATTGGTTTTGCCTGCACATATGTCTGTGTGAGGGTGTCAGATCCCCTGGAACTGGAGTTACAGTTGTGAGCTGCCGTGTGGGTTCTGAGAATCGAACCTGGGTCCTGTGGGAGAGCTCTTCAATGCTGAGCCATCTCCAACTCCTTGCATTTGACTTTTTAAAGAATTTTTTTACACATAGTCATGAGTGCAGTCCACCAGAAACACATAGCTATACACTGTGTCTTTCCACAATGTCAGAATTTATTAATTAACAACAAATTTCCAAGCTGCCACAATGTCTTTGGCTGTAATATGTCAAATAGCCACAATTTCCTTTGGTAGCTAATCTTCGGTAAATGCAAATTCTTTCATTCTAATATTAATTACTAGTATGAACTCTCAGATCACACACTGACTACAACAAAATAATTATTTCTCTCTCTCTCTCTACACACACACACACACACACACACACACACACACACACACACACACACACACACACACATAGATATATGTAGGCTACAGGAGGGCCACAAAAGGGTCAAGGAGGCTACAAAGTTCAAAGAGGTCTTGTAGGAGGCAGAGGCCAGGGCAGATACAGATGCAAAGAGGGTCACAAGAGGTGGCCTGAGAAGAGATTAAGGAGCCCAATTGGAGAGCTTCTGGAGGCATGCAGGGTCAAGCTGCAGAGGCTTAGGATTGAGCGGAGCTGCAGAAGCACAGGACCATGAGGTTGCAGAGGCAAGCTGCAAGCTGCGGTCCAGATGGATGAATGGAGGAATGGAAGAATAATAATTTGTGTAGGTCATTTCATTGAGAATTCTGCTTCCCTTGAAAGCCCAGGGACAGTCAGGCATTTTCTATCAGTCTCTTTACATACCCACACCAGGTGTTCGTTCAGTTGGTGGGCCAGTCACCATCACCATGTTAGGTGTTCTAGTCTTCATGGGGTCCAGGTGAGGCTGTTGCACTCTGTTTGAAGTGTTTGACAAGTTCTTGGGCTTTTTTTTTTGGAAGGGAGGAGGTATGGTTTTAATCTCATATCTCCCCAATCTATTTTGATGAGTTTCATAAATAAACAATATGGTACCTTTTTAGTTTTAGGAATCAGTTATTTCCCAGGCAGTTTCTCATGTCTGGTGCAGGACAGGTGGTTGTCATCCTCCCTCTGCATTTGTATGCACAGTGGAGCCAAACGGTGCTTTGTAAAGTGCAGCCACCCAGGGGGAGGTGCGGCTTCTGACAGCCATTGTTTACATGATATGAAATAGGTTAGCACAGGAAACAGCCTGATTTCCATACCCATCCAGAAATTTCACTCTCAGATAACACAGGGAGGTTGCTGAAAATTATCAATCACATCCCCCTAACAAAGCAAAAGAAAACAAACAAAAAAGCCATTCAGTATGTCGTTTGTTATGAAGTCTCTCCACGCCCTCATGTCCTGGGTGCTTGGTGCTCAGGTGATGACACTATTTTGGGAGATTTTGGAAGCTTTAGGAGGTGGGGTCTAGCTGGAGGAAGTGGGTAACTGGGATTGTGTCTTTGAAGGTTTTATGTGGTTCCTGACTCCTTCCTTACCCTACTTCCTGCTTGTCTCTGCCACATGTTCCCATCCCTATGATATCCTATGTCACAGTGGGCCAAAAACAATGGAGTTGACGACTATGAACTGAAAACTCTGAAACTGTGCATGAAAATAAACCCTTCCTGTCTTTAGCACAAGAATGAGTAGAGTAACTAATGCAGCCTAGCAGTGTGCCCGGGGCGCCGTCATAGAACCCTAGACAGGATTGCTTACACAACAGGTTTAGTTTGTCACAGTTCTCAGTGCTCAGAGTCCAAGATCAAGGTAAGGTGGAGGCAGGCTTGGTGGTTGGTGTCTGTGAAGCCTCTCTTCCTAGCTTATAATAAGCAGCAGCCTTCTTCCTGTGTCCTCCTAAGCAGGAAGGCTTTCCCCTGGGGTATCCTCTTCTTTATGAGAACACTAGTTCTAGTTCAGAATGGTGGTGCTCATACCTGTAATCTTAGTTCTTGGGCTGGGGAGGCAGGGGCATTAAGAGTTCGAGGTTGGAAACCTGTATATAGTGAGGCCCTCTCTCAAAAATTAAAATTAAAAAAAGGAGAAACCACCCCACCCTGTGACCTCAGATAACTTTTATTTCCCTTTTCTGTGTTCTCTAAGTACAGTTAGACTGAAGGGTAGAACTTCAACACAGGAAATTGGAAGAGGAAGCACAATTCATTCCATAGTACAGGCAGAACAGATACCCTAGTCTGGCCTGATTATATAGCCCAGGCTGGCCTTCACCTTGCAGTGATTCTCCTGCCTTGGCTTTCCTAGTGCTGGGATTGTAGGCATAAATCTTTCTTCACCCTCCTTTACTTTTTAGTTCTATAAATGTTTTATTTCAATTCTAAGTTCCCACAAAGGTTTGATCCAAGGACTTACATGGTGGGAAGTCAGCACCACCTCACACAAGTTGTCCTCTGATCTCTGCATATGTAACATGTGTACATCCACCCCCTATACTCTTAAATGCTCTCTCTCTCTCTCTCTCTCTCTCTCTCTCTCTCTCTCTCTCTCTCTCTCTCTCTCTCTCTCACACACACACACACACACACACAAAATAAATACAAAAAAAAAAGAACAAATGAAAACAAAAGAGTGGACCTACTATCAGAAGACTTACCAAATGGTTGCATACAGGAAGAGATATGGATAAGAAACTATTCATGGTCAGCAGACTAGATGTGGTTGGTTGTTTTTGCTCTTTGGTCTTTTGGCTCTTTGGGGGGCCTGCCACTCGGCTCCCAAACATCACACATGGGGGCTTATTCTTAATTATAAATGCCTGGCCTTAGCTTGGCTTATTTCTAGCCAGCTTCTCTTGACTTAGATTATCCTGTTTACCTGTGGCCTCTGGGCTTTTTCCTTTTCTTACTTCTGTAAATCTTACTTTCATTTTTATTATGTAGCTGGCTGTGTGGCTCTGTGGCTCGGTGGCTGGATGGCTAGCTCCTGGTGTCTTCTCCTTGTTCTCTTATTCCTTCTTCTCCTCCTCCCAGGTTTCTTCTTTTATTTATTCTCTCTGCCTGCCAGCCTTGCCTATCCTTTCTCCTGCCTCGCTATTGGCCATTAAGCTCTTTATTAGACCATCAGATGTCTTAGACAGGCAAAGTAACACAGCTTCACAGAGTTAAACAAATACAACATATCTTTAAATAAATGTTCCACAGTATAAACAAATGTAACACATCTTAATATAGTCTACAACAACTAGAAAAAAAATATGAAAAAATTCAAACATTTGTTAGTGTGGTAGATTGGAGATATTGCAGTAGCCTTACCAGTTTGTCAGAACTTAAAGTCAGCACTCACTGGAGCTGCCTTGTAATGTGTAACTACCATGTCAATAAGAAAATGTTCCTGGGACTGGAGAGATGGCTTAGCAGTTATGAACATAAATGCTATTAGTAATTCCTTAGTATTTAGTATTAGTAAATCCTCATGTACAGGACCTGGGTTTGGTTCCTAGCACCTGCATGGTGACTCACAACTGTCTATAACTCCAGTTCCAGGAGATCTGATGCCTCTTCTGACCTACATGGGCTCCTTCATGCATGTGATACACAAACATATACTTAGGCAAACACACATATCATAAAATTAAACATATAAACATTTTTTGGCTTTTCCTTTTATAAAGAAAAGGTTCTGTTTATAAGAGGGGGGGAAAGCCTGCTGGGTGCTGTGGCGCACGCCTTTAATCCCAGCACTCGGGAGGCAGAGGCAGGCGGATCTCTGTGAGTTTGAGGCCAGCCTGGTCTACATAGAGAGCACTAGGACATCCAAAGCTACTTAGTCAGACGCTATATAAAAAAACAAACAAACAAAAAAGAGGAAAAAATATAATTTAGACAGGACTGTTTAGGACAAGCAAGTGGGATTGTTTGGAATGACCAAGCCTTGATTGCCCCTAAGATTCCCTGGCTCCCTTCAAGGTCATTTCCACCTGGGAAGCAGGAACATGGCCCACAGTCCTAGACACCGTGCAGTCCCACTACTTTCTCTTTTCCTGGCCTCTGCTCAGGATAATCTTCCTATCTTCTAGATTCTGGAATTTTCTTTAATTTTTACCCCCTCAATCTGTTCTGCATTCCAGAGACTCTTTTCCCCGGTCCTAGAGGATTAAGTTTTTGTAAGCCAAAGGCAGCAGACTTGAAGACTGTTTGACCTTTGGCCTAGTCCCTTTCCTACCCCTGCTCCAAGCAAGCAAATTGTAGTTGACTCTGGGCTTGAGTAGCAAGCGAGCAAGTGGAAAACAAGGAATGTGGGGAGTGGAGAAAGTCCTCAGTGAATGAAGTCCTGAGTGAATGTGTGCTGTTGGCATGGGCATGGACAGCTAAGGGACTCCATAGCCTCAGACTCAGAGGAGTGGCAAAGTCTTCTTTGGAGGACTGAGTGAAAGTGTTGATAGTGTGTGCAGAAATAGCTTTCTCCACCCAAGATTTTACAGCATGAAGACTGTTCCCTATAGAGACTGCTCCTACTTAGATTAGCTAAACCTGTCCCCTTGATCAAATGGATACCATAAACCCAGTCTTCTTGTTTATCTGTTTATGCAGCAACCCTACCTCTCTGTTCAATTCTATATAATAGACACTCTGAACTTCCAGGGTGCTGTGGCTTCTCCATCAGGGAGATCCCAGTCCACCTGACCCTAGCCTTTTAGTCCACCTGTCTGTCTTCATTCCCTTCACTACCCACAGTCAGGTCAGTCTCTGGAAGCCTTACAAGGATGTGGCAAAAGAACATATACACCCTCTCCCAGAACTTGCATGACAATACATTGTGGTAGACACTTACTATTCCTTTTGAAGGAGTGGAAAATGATACTCAGAAGGGTAAAATTGCCCAGTCAAACAGCTAGAGAGAGAGAGAGTAGTATAGCCTGGTCTGAGGCTCAGTTTTAGCTGGACATAGTGGGGGAAAGCCTATAATTGTAGCACTTGGGAGACAGAAGCAGGAGGATTGTTGAGAATTTGAGGCTGGCCTGGGCTACATAGCAAGTTCTAGGCCAGCATCAACTACATAGTGAGCTCTGGGCTCCAAAGAGTTGGAGAGAAGAGACTTAGTTTGCCTGCTCCTGTGCCTATAGTTCCCTCCATATATCCTCCTCAGAAGAACAGACCATCATAACTGGTCTTGATAACTTTTTGAAGAAATGAACTCTGAGTCAATTTCTCTATTAATGAGCAATGGTTGTCCCTATAGTCCTACTTTATGGGGTCTCATATTTCTCAGCAGCAAACTTCTGACATGGCAACCAGAGGCAGTCATGGGATAAAAACCAATGCAGACCATGGGATCTAAAGAATTGAGCTCAGTAGGATATAGAAATAGCATACTAAATGTAACAAGGGTGCGTTCTAGTACATTCTACCTGTTTAAGTTCAGGGGCAATATATTTAATTTTTATTCTGTCTCCCCCTTCAGTGATTTGAGACAGAGTGTCATATAGTCCAGACTGGCCTCAAATGAGTTATAAAGCTGAGAATGACCTTGAACCCCCGATCCTCTCATCTGCACCTCCTGAGTACTAGGATTGTAGATGTGCACCAGATGTGCACCACTGTAACTGTTTTAATTTCATTTTCTCAATGAACTGCACAACTAGAAATTATCTGTAATACTCTGCAGGAGCAAACAGCCTCCCAGGAAGAAAACATTAAACAAAAATGGAAGAAAAATCCATGTCAACAATACATTTTTTTGTTTTTCCCTCAATATTCTTTTTTAAAATTCCTCTCTGATACAATACATCCCGACCACAGCCTACCCCCTTCCTCTCCTTTCAACTCCCTACCCCCATCTCCTCTCTCCCAGATCCACCACACTCCTCTATTTCCCTTCAGAAAACAGGCATCCCAGGAATATCAACAAACTCCAAATTACAAGATGCAGTAAGACTAGGCATATTTCATAATCTTCATATCAAGTCTGGACAAGGCAACCCAGTAGGAGGAAGTAGGTCCCACAAGCAGGCAAGAGAGTCAGAGACACCCCCACTCTCATTCTTAGGAGTCCAACAAAATCCCCAAGCTAAAGGGCCATAATATACATATATGCAGAGGTTGCCACTTCAGTCTCTATGAGCTCCCTATGAGCCCTGCTTAATTGATTCTGTGGGCTGTGTTCTCCTGGTGTCCTTGACCCCCCCTGGCTCCTACAATTCTTCTCCCTTCTCTTCTGTGGAGTTCCCCAAGCTCTGCCTAGTATTTGGCTGTAGGTCTCTGCATCTGTTCTCATCAGCTGCTAGAGGAAGCCTCTCTGATGACAACGGGGCTAGGCACTGATCCATGAACATAGCAGAATATCATTAGGAATCACTGATAATTTTTTTTGTCAGTTGTGTTTGGTTCTACCCTATGTTTTTGAGCTATCCAGCTTTGGGGCGCTGGCCATCTAGGCAGTGTCAGGAATGGGCTCCCTCTCCTGGTGTAGGCCTTAGGTTAGACCAGTCATGGGCTGGCCCCTCCCACAAGGCCTGAGGCACCTTTGCCCCAGTGCAGCTTGCAGGCAGGGCGGGTTGGAGGTCATAGGTTTTGTGGCTAGGTTGGTGTCTCAGTCCCACCACTGAGAGCGTAGCCTGGTTACAGAAGATGGCTGGATCAACTTCCATATCCTTTATTACTAGTAGTCCTCACTAGGGTCAACACCATAGGTTTCAGGGAGTTTCCACTGTACTAGGTTTCCATATTGCCCCCTAAATGCCCACTTATTTGAGTCATCTCTTCCCAAATTTCTGTCTTTATGGTTGCTTTTTGCACAGAACACTTCCTTTCCTCCCTTGGTTAGTGCTCGTTTCCATGTGGAAACTGTTGGTCTGGGTCCTAGACTCAAGAGCTGGAAGCTTTGTCCCACTGAAAAGCTTAATTTTTTCATTCAATAGGCTAAGGCTTCATCAGTGGCGACACCTCTCAGCCATATGCCAATAAATAAATACTATAATAGGAAACAAACACAGAAAGCATGTCATTAGTTTGCCGCTGCCTTCTTCAGAAAGTTGTGCTAGTTACTGCGCAAGGAAGGAAAAATTTCCTGTGTTTGTTGAGTTTCCAAGGCTACGGCCAGCTCTGTTGGAAGCAACAAGTAAGTTGGATGGTGGTTTCCCAATGGAGTTGGATGTGACGTCACAGACTAGAACTACACAGAACAGAAAGTAATCTGCTGGGCAGCTGCCTAAGCAGATGCAGAGGTCACCCTTTCCCACAATCTGGGTGTTAGAAAAGCTCCATAAAAGAAATTCATGTCAAACAACCAGCCATGGAAACTAAGCCCTTCCATAGTTTCCTCTTTTGTACCTGGGGAAAAACAGGTAAATAAAGGAGATTTGGGTTTGGGAGCATAATAATTAAAGCAAGGTCTTCAAAGACTGATACATAGTTAAGAATGTATAGCAGAAACGTTGATTACCTCCACTATGTCTCCATTTAACAGAGTAATTTCTTGCCTTTTGTTCAGATTAGTCTCCAGGGTCTCACTATTCCTGGCTGACTTGGAACTCATGATGCTTCCGTTGCAGTCTCCTAAGTGCTGGGATTACAAATGTGTAGCACTATTGTTTTGAAATCTTGGCAGAATGTGTGGCATTTCACATGATTACTGTAAACTTAATGGCATGTATTCTTCCATTGAGATCTCCACAGCAAATATGGAAATTGCTGATTCTATACAATCAGAAACTCATAGATTCTATACTATATATAATAGTATACGCAATAATATATCATATATAATTTATATAGTATTATTTTCACTCTTTGAGAATTTCATACATGTATGTGGTGAAATATAATCAAATATGTGAGTTCCCCCGTCATCAACCCCTTCTGTGTCCCTCAGTTTCTCCTCATCCTAACTATATGTCTTTTTAAAAATAACCATGAAGTCCAGTTAGTACTGCCCATATATACATGGATGTAGGATTATTCACTGAAGCATGGGAAACTTACCAGTGACCATATTCTTAAAAAAAGAATGATCTTTTTCTTCCTCCAGCAACTGTCAAACTTCCAACAGTTCCTCCTTAAGGGGTAGGTCATTTCCCCCCATATATGCGGGGATTTGGCTGCCTTGATCTTGTGTGGGAGACATAGCTGGTGTGAGTTCATGAGCACAATAGCCATGTTGTATCCAGAAGACAGCTTGTTCCCGGCACTCCCCCCACCCTTCAGAGCTTACGTTATTTTTACCTCTTCTTCTGTCATTAGCCAATACATTTATGCTGACATTTTTTGAGACAGGTTTTCATTATGTAGTCCTGGCTGGCCTGTAACTTCCTGTGTAGACCAGGCTGGCTTTGAATTCAGAACGCTGCTTGCCTTAGCCTCCTGAATTCTGGGATTAAAGTCATGTACTACACACTCAGGCCATCGCTGTTTTTATGACCTCTTAGTTACAAACTGTAGGCTCTGAAGGGACACAGTTCACTCTTTACCAGGCTATCTGTGGGGTGTTTCAATAGCTCTGAGGTTGCAAACAAGTTTAGGTAATAATTGAACCATAGCTAACTTCCTTCAGTAGCCCAGATGTGATATTAAAATGGTGACAGCCTCTTGGGAGGAATTTGGCTCACTTAGTTAGTCAATACAAGTACAGGGAAGTTCAACCAAAAGAGATGATCATTGCCTCACACATAGCACTAGGCCCTGTTACCCCAGGTAAATTCCTGACATTGTACAGAAACAGCCATTGGCTCAGTACCCACAGCATTAAAGGGGGCCCAGTTTCTTTCAGGCCTTTGAAATGTCAGAGGCAATGAGTTTGCCATTAATAAATTTTACTGAAGCCCATTTATACTGTTACCTACAAACTGGCTGTATTGAATGGGATTGACTACAACAAAAGGCTCCAGAAATTCTCCAATATGTAGTAATGAATAATGATTACTTCTGTTAGTACACCTCAGAGATTTCCTTACTGTGGAAGCTCTAGCAACCTCCTCTCATGTCTCCTGGTGTCTCTTAACCACTGAGATGATCCTACATTTCCAGTGCCTTCTGGTCCTAGAAACTGGTCTTTTTGCTCTCATGATATATACCACTAGAAGGTAAAGGAGTGGCCACCTACTGGGTCCTTCTGAAGACAGAATATCTCACAGGTCCATTAATGTATTGGACCATGACAGCAGTGCCCTGGTAGCTTAGAAAAGCTCCTGAAATTTCCTTGATACCACATGATGCCAAATCTGGATTTTCAGATATGCTGCTTCAGCAGAAGGTGGTAGCTTCCCCTGTCCTTAGTTCCTTGCCAGATGGCATGGCACTGGAGTAGGGCACATTTCTCTAAGAATCCACTGTCTACCTGGGGAACTCTTTTGAATCAACCTGGTGGAAAACAAGATTTCTTACATTTGTGTATGGTGTCTCCCCACCAATGAATGCATAAGGTAGAACTGGAGGGAAATGGCTGCTTTTCATCTCTTAGCCATGTCTTAACTGATCAAGCATGATATCTTAGCACAATTAGATGAACTTCATGCAGTTATTTTGGCCATTAATAGTATGGCCAGCAATTAGCCTTGTGTATATATAAATTCACTCATGGGTCATTGTCAATGGTGGTGTTTGGCCGATAGGGATACATAGTTCCCTTTCTAAGGCTGCCTTATTTTGGTTAAAGAACTCTGGGAGACTCTTACCTCAAAGATCCTCAGAATATAAACGAAATGAACACAGTGTCACCAGGGCATTCATTATTGTCTTCAGAGTTCTAGATATTGGTGAGAATGACTTAGGCACTCATTTTACTTTTCAAAATACTCAGTGTTTGGATCTTAGGAAAGACAATACAATCTTTATTTCTCTTACAGGTTTTAGGCTACAGGCATCATAAAGTATCATAATGGCTTATTGCTACAACTTCATTCAATTCATAAATTGAATTGCTACAAGTTCATTCATTGAATGAAGCATAGTCTGTTTCAGTCATCAGAAAAACACTACAGGTAAAGTAAATACTAATAAGGAGTCAGATTCAGTTTTTAATTTTGACATTATAAATTAATTACATTTCTTCTTTCCCTTTCCTCCCTTCAAACCTTCCTATATACCCCTCCCTGCTCCCCTTCAAATGGATGCCCCCTTTTTACTAATTGTTATTGTATTTATATGTACATTGTATTGTATGTATTTTCCACATGCATATACATTTCTAATTATAACCCGTTGACAGACTCAGTTTTTTTGTTACCTTGCCATAGGAGCTCCTACTTGCCATAGGAGCTTCTTTATTAACCAATCACAGCAACACATATTCACAGCATACAGAAAGATATCCCACAGCATGTAGAAGCTTTGACACACATGTAGTCAGAGTTTATCATCTAGCCAATACTAAATCCCAATTCAGTTTCTCCTTCTTGATTTCTCAAGTCCTGTTCATATTTCTTTGGAAGCCTGCCCTGCTCTCCCTGGAAAGACTCATTTCATGAAGTGATAAATATTTTGCATGCTCTTGATAAGTGGCATTACTGGTCTCAATATACAAAACAGATTTTAAATAGGGGTCCGCTATGTTTCTGTGAGCTTCACAATTGACACAACATAAAAGAAATATTTTCTTGCTTAATTGAATATTTCTTATTAATGATTGGTTTGCTTCCAAATGGTGACTTTGGAGGGCAAGGTCCCAGGTTTCTTCCATCCTATGGTTCCCGACTACATCCTGGGACTTTTTCCTCCGTTATCTGCTTCTAGGTTCCAAATAAAGGGAAAAAGAATAGGAAAATGTTAATCCTACTTTTTAAAAGTCTTGGTTCAGATGATGTACTTCACTGGTGCTCTCATTCCATTGGTTATGTCTAGTCATATGACCACAGCTGGCTAATAAAGAAGGCTGGGAAATGGTGTTCTGTGGGTGTTCATAACAAATCTACCTTATTGAAGAAGAACATGAATTTTAGTAGAAAGCTCACCATGTTTTTGTTTTTCAAAACAATATATTGCATCATATTTGCTACCGTATGCTTGACAGCAAAACAGAAGTTACATTTGTAACTGCAGGAAAAAGAAACTGTTTTGTTATTGGAAAAAAACAAACCTTGGGCCCTTTAAAAATTACAAAGTTGTAGGCTTATCTGAAATGACTGAGCAGGAAATGTATTCTTAGAAATACAGGTCTTGGCTCACCTTTTTTTGCCATGGAGATATACCCCATGTCTACAGGTATTTGAGAATTTGAAAAACATATGTTTGTGAGGTTGAGATCAGGTTATACCCTTTCTACATTACTGCATATTGTGTAAAATGGTGGTTTTTCACTCTTCCCTGAGAGACTCCATTTTACATACAGACTGTGACTCTATTTTGAGGATGGAGGATCACTCTGCACCTTGGTAGACACATAAATAACACCATCTGTCAAATACCACCCACGAGGTACAGACTGATAAATAACTTATTCCTCAAGGTAGGAAGGGTGCCGCCTTATACACTTATTAAAGAAAATTGGGACTGTAGGAGTGCATGGGTTATTCAATTGATATCAGGAAAACCAGGCCAAGACTACTTAGTGTACACTCCAGACTGAGGAAAGGGTATAATCACCTCATTTGACTCAATAAAGAGGAAGACACCCAACCCTGTGATGATAATGGCTCCACTGAACTGTCATCTGACCATCCCATGCATGTGTCAAGGGACTGATGGGCAAAGAACTCCTGACTGCCTCGAGGTTTCAGACATAGCATTCTTGAATTTCCATCTGCTTGTCCTCCTAGTTGCCTGTCTGGGCCTGACCTCCATTTTGCCTGTGTGTTCATTCACCTGGCCTCAGTTCTGCCCTTAGCTTCCATAGTCTCCACTGCCCCTGGCTTCTGCAGCTCAAGTCTGACCCTGCAGCAACAACAGCCACTGCAGCGGTGGTACCTCCAGCAACCTGCTAGCGAGACTCCTCATCTCATCCTTGCAGGGGCTCTCTTTGTATCTGCCAGGTTCACTGGTGCTCAAGCCACTTTGAAACCTCCTGAACTCTAATGTGGCCCTTTTAACATTTTGCAACCCCCCTCCATTTTTTCTCTCAACCTACCTCTATCTCTCTCTTAAACACATATGATCTAGTGGGGGTCCTGCTGTTGATGCTGCTAACACACACACACACACACACACCACACACACACACACACACACACACACACACACGCACACACACACACCACACACACACACACAAGCACACACACACCACACACACACACACACACACACACACACACACCACACACACACACACACACATACATACACACACACACACATACACATACACACACACACACACATACACACACACACACACACACTAGCGCATAATGTGTAACGTGTGGTCTGAGAGTTAATACTAGTAATTTCATCCAAGGCTATCAAGCAAAGTGGGACTTTCTGGCAAATTTCTGTCAATGGAATTATTATACCGTATGAACTTATTGTTAAATACTGATGTGAAAATACATAAATGTGTTCATCTGTGTTTTTGATAACAGCATGCTCACGACTAAAAGAAAGTACCTACGAAAAAGCTATATGGAAACATATGATCTTGTAACTCACATAATATAAAGTATAATAAGAGAGGATAGTGATACAAAATTTGAAAAATCAGGGGAGAACTGGACACTAAAGATTTAAGCAGGGATAGGAACAGGAAGATGATGGGCAAGAAGGTATAGGGAGTAGGTTAACCAAAAATAAAGAAGTATGAAAAAGCCTTATGAAAATTCACTAGTTTTTAAGTTGCTATGGCTAATCTTGGTTGTCAATTTGACAAACCTAGGAAGAAACACTCACAATTGAGGAACTGCATCTGTCAGATTGGCCTGTGGCCATGTCTGTGGGTCATTTTTTGATCGCTAATTGATGCAGGAGGACCCAGCCCATTGTGGATGGTACCATCCTTAGTCTAGTAGGTCTGGGATATAAAACCCACAGAATCAACTAACCTGGGCTCATAGGACTCACAGAGTCTGAACTGACAACCAGAGGGCCTGCATGGGACTGACCTAGGCTCTGCATATATGTTACAACTTGGTCTACTTCTGGGACTCCTAACAGTGGGAGGAGGGGCTGTCCCTAATGCTTTGGCTGACTTTTGGCAACCTACTCCTCATACTGGGTCACCTTGCCCAGCCTTAATACAAGGTGAGGTGTTTAGTCCTACCACCACTTGATATGCCATGCTTTGTTGATACCCATGGGAGGCCTGCCCTTTTCTGAACAGAAATGGAGGAGTGGATGGGGGGTGGGTGGGAAGGAGGGAATGGGAGAGATGAGGGAGGGCAAACTGTGTTCAGGATGTAAAATAAATTTAATTAATAAAAAATAAATAAATCTGTTTTTGAGACAGGGTTTCTTTGTGTAGCCCTGGCTGTCCTGGAACTCACTCTGTAGACCAGGCTGGCCTCAAACTCACAAAGATCCACCTGCCTCTGCCTCCCAAGTGCTGGGATTAAAGGCGTGTGCCACCACTGATGGCTGCTGGAGGAGGGAGGGATAGTCACTTTTCTTGTGGCTACTGGTGGATTGTCTGTTTCTTAGTAGATGACCCTACACCCGTGCACATCTAGGAAGCACTAATTTATTTCAGTGAGTAAAAAATAACAAAACAAATAAGAGGACATGAAGTTGGGAAGGAGATGGTTTAGAGGGTCTTGGGTGGGGAGTGGATGTGATCAAGATACACTGTATACACGTGTGGAAGTTTGAATGTATTGGCCCCCATAGGGAATGGCATTATTAGGAGGTGTGTGGAAGTTTGAATGTATTGGCCCCCATAAGCTCATAGGGAATGGCATTATTAGGAGGTGTGTGGAAGTTTGAATGTATTGGCCCCCATAAGCTCATAGGGAATGGCATTATTAGGAGGCATGGCTTTGTTGTAGTAGGTGTGGCCTTGTTGGGAGGAAGTGTGTCACTGTGGGGGTGGGCTTTGGGGGCTCATATGTGCTCATGAGATGCCCAGTGTCTCAGACCATTTCCTGTTGCCTTCAGGTCAAGATGTAGAACTCTCAGCTCCTTCTCCAGCACCATGTCTGCCTGCACACCACCGTGTCACACCATGAAGATAATGGACTAAACCTCTGAAAAAGTAAACCACCCCAATTAAATGTTTTTCTTTTATAAGATTTGCTGTTGCCATGGTCATGTTGTCTCTTCACAGCAATAGAAACCCTAAGACAACATGTATAAAAATTTCAAAGAATAAATAAATTTATTAAAAATACCTCCCTTGCATATTTCAAGACTTTCTTTTGAGGCCTGCTTTCTTCTTTTCTCCTTCTGTGCTCAAGAATATAAGACAAATTGTCAGGGAAGGATGTTGAAAGTGATGTTGATCTATTTTTCCTGGCCATAGTAACAGAGATGTGGGCCAGGAGAACAGAACCAATCTATTTCCTTCCTTTCTGTCATAAGCCCCAAAGCAAATTCCAAAGCTTTGTATGGAATCCAGAGCTTCTCGGCTACTTAAATTTCAATGATTTTAAATTAATTTGGAGACAAATATACTTCCTACTGAGAAGGGAATCTAGAGAAATATTACTATTACTATTATTATTATTACTATTATTATGATTGGTTTTTCGAGACAGGGTTTCTCTGTGTGGCCTTGACTGTCCTAGAACTTGCTCTGTAGACCAGGCTGGTCTTGAACTCACAGAGATTCGCCTGCCTCTGCCTCTCAAGTGCTGGGATTAAAGGTGTGCACCACCACCACCCAACTTTTATTTGTATATGCCACATCAACTTAATCCAGTTTCCACCCCCCTTCTCAGTTTTATCTTCTGAGAGCTTAAAATAAGTACTGTGATGTCAAAGTGCCCTAATGATGCCACTCAGATTATCTGTATGTTAAGGTATTGGGCAGCTGTTGTTCAAATAATCATTTCTACTGTGTTCGTGCTTATCTACTGCATTTTAACAGTGTTTCATGAATCAAAATATCAATAACAAGCTAATAAAATAGTATTGAGTTGGGGGTGAATGAGGGGAATCAGCGAGCCACAGGGTTTTCATGCTCTCCTTTGGCATATAGATTTAATATCACATGTGATTTAAATCCATACAGGAGCTAAGCTTACCATGCACTGTTCTCATTTTTAAGCTTCCTCAGACACATCTTGCCAGGTCTATCTCTTTTTCACTTTAATACCTTTTAAATGATTGAAAATCAGATTTTCCTACTGACTGTGCCTTTTGTCCAGAATGATAAATGGTGATTTCTGCCTCCTCCCCTCTCTGTCTGGTTCTGAACGTAGTTCAAAATAAGCTGGCTCTTGGCGATGAGTTTTGCTGCTGTCAGGGGATTTATGTAGGATGTGAGCTGAGCTATGGCGACTGAAGTGATTGGATAATGGCTCCTACAGTGCTGCATGCATAGCACAAGCCACGATAGGGCTTTTTTTGGTTCTTCCCCAAATAGCTACAGTCCTTGTTTGGGGAATTTAAGATGTTCATGTATTTTCAAGTAAGAGAAGGAATGGGAAAAAAAGTTGGCAATTTATGATTTGGCAAATGAACCTTATTTTGTCACATTGGATATGTAATTTGGACAAATCATGTAACCTTTTAAAGCCTCAATTTATTTATCTGTAAAATGAAGAGATCGATGTTGTGTGAATTTTATGGTCCCTTCATGTATGAAATTTTCATGTTCTATATTTGGAGCTTTATATTACTTGACTCATGGTGTGTGTGTGTGTGTGTGTGTGTGTGTGTGTGTGTGTATATGTGTGTGTGTGTATGTGTGTGTGTGTGTGTGTGTGTGTGGTGTGTGTTCATATGTATTTGGTTGTACATGTGTGTAGATGCACATGCATATGTGTGGATTCACATGGTGGCTTGAGGCCAACCTGAGGTAGTATTCTTTAGAAACCATCTACCATTTTTGTGTCTCACTGGGGCCTGGACCTTACTCATTATGCGAGGCTGACTATCTAGCAAGCCGCAGAGATCGCCTAGTCTCCATCTCACCAGTGCTGGCATTTACAAGCCTGTTTGCCACTATGTTGGGCTTTTTACATCTGTTCTGAGTTTTGCACTCAGGCCCTCCCGTTTGTGTAGAAAGCACATTATAGACTGAGCTACCATCACAGCCCCATACCAAATTTTATATTAAAAATTGATTATCACCGTGGCTGTGTTGGGAGGTAAGGGTCTTGAAAAGTTGATTAGGTGGTTAAGAGGGATTAATACAGCCAGCACGAGACCAAATTAGTTATTAGACGAAAGAGTGGGTTGTTACAAAGTAAGGTTGCCCTTTGTGTGTTCTGCAGATGCCTGCCTCTCCGTCTATTTTTTTTTTTGGTGCAATGAAGCACTATATATGAAGCAGAACAAGGCTCAGCACCATATTATTGTACTCCTCAGTCTGTAGAACCATGCTCCAAAAACTCCTTTTTCTTTATTAATTATCTGGTTTCACATAATCTACTACAGCAAGAGAAAACAGGCTAAGACATCATGGTAACAACAGACTTATAGCTTTTTTGTTTGTTTCTGTCTTAAAGCTCTGCTTACTTGGCTGGGTAGGAGGATGGGTGGTCAGTGGAGAGTGGATGAATCACTTTGATTTGGTGCCATCTCCCACCTAACTTTATGACTCATCCACTATGCCCTGTACACAGGATCTATGCCCTTCATCTGTTAAGCACCATTTTTCTTACTTCCCACAGTTATAGTCCTGCTAGTTGGGTCTTTTCCACTGATGGTCCATTTTACTCTGGCCTTATTTTACCTGATGTTTGACCCCCCCCATTACCTCTATACATTACTGAGCATGATTGATGGTATTTTCCAAAGATGGACATGGCATAGCTTTCATCTTATAGGATCTTCTACAACAGCCTTGGTTCTTAACCTTACTAATACCTGCAACACTTTAATACAGTTTCTCATGTTGTGGTGACCCCAACCACAAAATTATTTTGTTGCTACTTCACAACTGTAATTTTGCTACTGTTACAAATGGTAGCATAAATATCTGTGTTTTCCAATGGTCTTAGGCGACCCCTGCAAAAGGATCATTCAACGTTCAAAGGGGTTGCAATGCACAGGTTGAGGTCTGCTGTACAAGAGGATCAGCCACTCCCTCATTAGGAGTCTAATTCCCCTTTATTTGTGGGCTAGCTTTAGTAGCTTAATAAATAACATTAAGATTATTTTTATTCCTAGGCCCTATAGGAGAGGTGATTGTAGTGGAGTAACTTCAGGAGGAGATGCATGGGGCCATGATGTCAGTACCCATAGAAATCTTAGACATCCTCTCTTGAGCTAACTGACCATGTAGCTGAATCCTGTGGCCAACTTTTCTACCTGGGGTTTCAAGAGATAGGAGAAGAAGATGCTGAGGTCTGCTGTGAAACAATTTGGGGAATGATCTTAATCACAAGAGTATTACCAAGGAAAAGACAGTGACTGCTCAAATCAAAATCACTGTGAAATGAAAAGTATGTGAAGAGACTGCCATCCTCCTTCCAGCTGAGTCACCCAAGAAAAGGCCCAAGAAGGTGGCATCGAGTGTCTCATCACTTTCTACAGCTACCCCCAAGCCAGAAATTTCAAAGTCTCTGAGGCTGGGGAGTCAAACCCTAATGAAACAGAAAGCAGACATGACACTAGGCACTCCCAATGAATCGAGTGGTAACAGTGACCTGGTGAATACTAGAGAGCTAGGAGAAACTAACTCCTTTAGTTAGGAAACTCAACATTAACCAGACCTGGCCCTGAATCCTGCCCTTCTGCTCCCTCTGCTGATGCTTGCCTACTGTACTCCCGAGCCTTTCCACTTCACTGGTGTAAGGCTGCTTGAGGTGTAGGTGCTGGGACTTAGAACCTCATTTCTATCACATTCCACATTCTATTGGTCAAATGTATTTATTATATTTATTAGGGTTAGTGATTAGTGTTGGGGATATGTAGCCATGGCAGAGTGCTTACCTAGCATGTTCAAGACTTTGGCTTTGATCCCCAGCACTGCTCAAACTAAAACAACAGGGCCAGTGTATTGGTTACTTTTTACATCACTGTGACAAAATAGCCAACAGGAAGAATCTAAGGGAGGAGAGGCTTATTTGGGCTGAGGTTTTCAGTCTGTTATGGTGTGGAAGGCATTGTAGCGGTCATGGTACTCGGAGTTTGTGACAGAGGGGTCTGACATCTTGGCAGATTAGGAAACAGAGAGTGGAACTGGAAACTGGGTGGGACTAATCCTCCAAGATTCCCTCCAACTGACCCACTTCTGCGGGTGCCAGCTCTACCTCCCATCCCAGAGGTTCCACAATTTCCCTAAACGGTGTCACCAGTTTGAAAGTGCTAGATGTAGCCTTCTTATACGCAGTGCTTAACTTGTCAAATAAGACAAGGGTCTGGATAACCTGGTGTCTCAGTTTACTTTCCGTGGCTGTGATAAAGTACTGACTAAAAGCTACTCAGGGCAAGGAAAGGTTCATTTCATTTACAGGTTATAGTCCATCAGCAAGGGAGGTCAAGACAGGAACCCGGAGGCAATAACGATGGCAGAGACCACAGAGGAACACTGCTTACTGGTTTGCTTAGCTACCTTTCTTATACACCCCAGGCCCACCTGCCCAGGGATGGCACTGCTCACAGTGGGCTGGGCCCTCTTACATTAATTAACAATCAGGAAAATGTCCCACATACGTGCTAATCTTATGGATACAATCCATCAGCTGCAGTTCCCTCTTCCCAGGTGTGTCTAGTTGACAACCAGGGTTAGTCCTCACACTTGGTTTTAACCCAACTCTGCAGACAACTTACCTGTCTCTTTCTTACTGCTATCCCACACTCATGCTACTAAATACCTCAGTATTCCTTAAACATATGTTTTTATTTCATGCACCGCAGTGTTACACTGTTTTCTCTGTGTGGTAGTTAATTTGGATCCCCAACTTGATTGATGAAAAAATGCCTGGGGTGGGGGGAGAGTGGTGGGATACATGTCTCGGTGTTTCTATGAGGGCATCTCCAGAACTGATTAGATCATAAAGGTTTTGACTTAATTACCTCTTGATGGATTCATAGTATGATGGCAGTATTGGGAGGCAGTGGAAAGAGGTGGGTCTTCTTTGGAAGAGGTAGCTTGCTGAGGATGTGCTCTTGATAGCTCTGTCTTGTTCTGTCCTCTTCCTGTATCAACCTTTCCTCTGATTACTAGATACTGTGATGTGAAATATTCTGTTTTGCCACACTCTCCTTAGAGTTCTTCTATCATTTGTTTCTATGTCCTTATGATATTATTCTCACTGCATTGTAATTGTTTGCTTACATGCTTAATTATCCTAATAGATTGTTAGGTCCTGAAGTGGAAACATGATGTCGTGTCTTGCTTTTGGTACAAGTTACTAAGCATACTTTAAAAGCTAGTGACAAGTTTTTGTTTCTTTCCTATTTTTCCTGGAGTGGTAGCTGATTTGTCAGTGGAGAATGACTGCTTTCTTTTCATGCAGAGCAAAAAGACTTTGAGGAGGCTTTTGTCTGTGTAAAGCCTGACTTCTCACACATTTTGTAGGGGAGTTAAGGGCAAAGCAAAAGTGCAAACTTGAACATGCCTCTGTCTAATAATTTGTCTCCTAGTTCATCTTAGTTGAAGTTGAAACCCCCAAGTTAAGCCCAAAGGAAACACAGCACAGATTTCTTTACAGACGATGGTGCCTAAGGCTTTTCTTGTTCGGATGTCATAAGCAGGTCTCCTGGAGTGAAATGTTAACCAAATGACCTGACAATTGGACTCCAAGAAGAACTGATTCTTGCTTGTTCTGGGAATCGACTGAAGGATATTTCTAAGTGTTTCAAAGTTGCACGACCAGGCAAGTACTTGGAGTAGCTGAATGATTTTGTTTTGCAGTTTACATTTCAGTTTGACGTCTTTCCTTTTTCTATTGTGAGGCTAGGAATTGAACCCAGGACTTTGTACATGCTAAGCAAAGACTCCGCTACTGAGCTACATCCCAAGACCTAGAATTTCTTCATTTTGTATAATTTTTTCCTGTTTATAAAAAATTCCATGACTCATGATGCCTCCATATATATGTATATACATAATATACATATATTACATACATATCTATATACACATGTACACACAAATTAAAACCTGGATCGAATAGTTTAAAGATTTATACCTATTTCTTTTTTTTAGCACAGTTGGGGCTCTAATGAACAGAATCTTGATGTACATATCATAACATTACCCTTAAATATTCCTTGAGGAAAATAATTTCAGTAATGTAGCATAATTTATTTAAATGTTTTCCCACCATTTAGTGCTTTTTAGATACTGAAACAATGTCCTGAAATACTTTCATGTACATATACTTTTGTGTTTATTATCATGTCCTTGGAATATGTTTCTTAATGGGTAATTACTGGGTCAGGGAGCATGATCATGTACTCAGGTCTTGTTCTGTATCACCACACTGTCCTTTAGAAAGGCTGTAAAATTGTAAATTCTTTCAAATGTGTAGAACAGTCAATCTCTGTGTATTTGCTTCTCCAATATTGGTAATTTCATTAGAAATCACTTTGCCCAACTGATAGTGAAAATGGCATGCTGTTGTGTTTAATTTGTTCTTTTTTGTGTATTGATGTAACTTCTTTTTCAATATATTATGGCTTCATCTTTAGAGTCTTATAATCAGAACAACACAGCCTGTCTGTGTACTTGGATTCTAGGAGTTCATTTCCTGTTTTCTGAGTTAG
The DNA here is from genome assembly GCF_049852395.1 of Peromyscus maniculatus bairdii. Taxonomy (NCBI): domain Eukaryota; kingdom Metazoa; phylum Chordata; class Mammalia; order Rodentia; family Cricetidae; genus Peromyscus; species Peromyscus maniculatus. Next base: position 129,365,480 of record NC_134875.1, on the reverse strand, counting down.
AACTTGATTTCTTTTTTTTTTTATTGAAAGTAAAGGCCAGGTACCTGGTATCTCTACAGCAACATTTCTGAGTTCACCAAGGGAAATTTACTCACACAAAATAGTGTCCGATGCATTGAGCATTTGCAGAGGAGACAGAGATGCCACAATAGCTTGAAATCTTTGGATGTCTCCCTCCCCACCAAGTCCCCTTTTGCTCTCTGTGAACCCCATAGTTCAGGTTTTCTTTCATTATATATTGTGACAGTCTCATCAAATTCAACCTAGTCCTTGAATGTCATTTTACTATTTGAGTCAACTAGTGACTTTAAAGGCTCCATGCTTTTAAGGATTTCTTCTCCACCTCTATATTTCTTTTTTTTTTAACTAGCATATTTTTTTTTAAGATTTTATTTATTTATTTCAGAAGAGGGTCTCATTACAGATGGTTGTGAGCCACCATGTGGGTGCTGGGAATTGAACTCAGGACCTCTGGAAGAGCAGTCAGTGCTCTTAACCTCTGAGCCATCTCTCCAGCCCCTCCACCTCTATATTTCACCTATGACTATATTGTACATTAGGGGAAAGTGACTAATACTATAGTTCTTAATGGAACAATATCCCCCCAGGTTGTTTCTGTAGCATTATATACAATTATTTATAAACTTAAAATGACAGGCAGAGCTCCAGGAGTCCAGTCAAAGAGAGAGAAGAGGGATTCTATGTGCAAGTGCATCAAGATCATGATGGGGAAACCTGCAGAGAAGACCAAACCAAACTAGTGGGAACTCATGAAAGTTGGAACAATGGCTGTGGAGCCTTTATGGGACTGGACTAGGCCCTCTGCATGGCAAGACAATTGTGTAGCTTGATTTGCTTGGGGGACCCCCTGACGGTAGAATTAGAATCCATCCCTGGTGCATGAGTGGGCTTTGTGGAGCCCACTACTTATGATGGGACACCTCATGCAGCCTTGAAGCAGGGGGAGGGGCTTGGATTTCCTCTACTGAATGTGCCTCCCCATGGGAGGCCTTGCCTTCTTGTGGGGGGGTGTGGGGGATGGGTTGGAAGGGGAGGCAGTGGGGATGGGAGGAGGGAAGAGGGGGGATTTGATTGGTGTGTAAAATGAATGAAAAAGTTTCTCAATAAAAAAAGGAAAAAAAAACTTAAAATGACATCTCTCTTTTTTAAAAAATTCTAGTGTTTCTTGTTTTTATTTGGGGTGGGAGACAGGAGGGATACAAGGCGGGAACGGACTGGTAATGGGCAACCTCCTCCTCTTTCTTCTCAAACAGGAAGTGCTGCCACTTTGGACAGCAGGTTCACCTAAAGGGCACATCCTGGACTGTGACCTTCTGAAGAAAAACATTTGTTTCTTTTGACACATAATGTCCACCAGCATTAGGTGAGGTGGGTCTGGCCGCATTTCTAAGGACAGGTAGAGGTGACTGTGTGGCTTTTACTGAGACTTGGCAGTGGGGCAGAGGACTGATCGCTGGGACAGTAACCAGACATTCCAGGGTGAGCGGAACAATAGATGAGGCCACAGGCAGATCTGTGCCAGGGGCTCTCTAAGTGGGCAGTGCCTCTGAGGAGGGAGACGAGAAGAGATGGGACAAAGACACGTGAATAAAGGTTGGAGGGCGGAGGCAGGATGGGAGAAGAGCTGACTGCTACAGACGCAATGAGAGACATATCTCTTAGACCAGGTTTCCATTTTGAGGGGAAGCCATAGGGATTACTCCAGGATAAGAATTTGTAAAAGGATGAGGGAAGCAGGATTGGGCAGAGGAAGACCTTGTGATGTGATACACCAACAGCAGAAGTTTCAGCTCCCCCTCTGGTCACTTGCCAAGAGCAAGCTTAGTTCTCAACATTTAGCAACTGATGCTTTCAGCAGCTGAGGAGTAAGAACCTTCTCTGAAGGGAGAACTGAATGGTTTTCTCAGTCATTTCATCATTTCTGGTTTATTTACACTGTAAATCTCTTTGATGGTAAGCCAGTATAATGTATGTTGAGCAATCACATCTGGAGGTGTAAGAGCAGAGTGAGGATTCTCAGTTGGATAGAGGTTGGCTTCAAATTCTGGTTCTTGTCCTTTTATCTCTATGGTCTTATGCAAGTCATTTGTACTCAGTGAGACTTTATTTATCCCCATATAAAATGGCATAATTAATACCTTACCTCTTAAAAGGCAGGTAAGAGAAGTTAAAGATGACTAAAACTGAATACTGATCATTGTGCCCCCTGGCACTTTTACACACTAAACTGGTGACTTTATGTTTCATTAATTTCTTCATCTTTTACAGCATTTGTTTCAAGACAATTTTATCTCTTGACAATGTGGAGACTGTATTCATTTAACATTCTTGAACAACTCTTCAACAACTTAAAAGGCTGGGCTGTAAAATTAGGATCTTAGATTGCAAGATTTTTAAACTTGGTTTTACCATTTTAAAGTTTTAACACTGTGATTTGATGCATTGGAACATGCAGGATAATTAATTCATATCTCATTAGTATTCTCACTATTATCACCTTGGTTTTAATGAGCTATATTGGCGATCCTGGCACGCTGTGTGTTAGATGTTCCTGATAATTAGAAGAAGTACACCAGGAAAGTCTTTTGGGACAGTTTCAGGACCAGTGGCACCAAATTGGTATTCCTTTGTTGCTAGTTCCTTTGGAAGGAAGCACTGATCCTGTGTCTGTACAAAACCAATTCCTGCTGCACACGTATCACAAGTGAGAAGAACTACATAATTTAGCAACATCCCTTTTCTTAACTCTAGTATTGGCAGGAATGGCTTCTCCTGCTTCTCATAGGGCTAAGATCTTATTGGTTGATTAGACTTGAAATCCCCGTGCACACACACTACTGATCACTATAGCAGCTGAGTCAATTAACTGCTATGTTTACTAATTGACCTTAAAGATGGTCTGGGAATCACTTTGTGTAGTGTGGACTTCCTAACTATCTTACATTAGTCAAAAAATAACCCAGACCACATAGGCTAAACAGCAGGAATTGGCTTTTTTTTGTGGCTGTAGAGCCATGTGAGGCCTCCCTTTCTGCTTTGTAGATGTTCACCTGACAGTGTTCTCATATGGCTTGGCCTCTGTGTAGCTAGATGTGCTGCATATGGGTGTGAGGAAAAAGTCGGGTATTTCAGTTTTATAGATTAGGGCTCAACCTTTATGAGCCTCATTTAAACTTGGTTACTTGCCTAAAGACCCTGTGTCCAAATACTCTCATTTTAAGGGTTAGGGACACAATGAAGCACAGAACAACCTCTAAATTTGGTTTTGGCTCCTGTGGAGTTATTCAACTACTAGGCAATCAGCCAGATGAGTCACTTTCAGTTGTAATTACTTAGTTACTTAAGAATTAACTAGGGTCTGAGAGATGGCTCAGTGGGTAAAGCTGCCTGCCACCAAGGCTGATGACCTGAGTTCAATCCCTGGGACTCACATGGTAGAAGAAAAGAACCAACTCCTTCAAGTTGTCTATTGACCTCCACATATGCTATAGCATGCACGCAGGCATCTCTCTCTCTCTCTCTCTCTCTCTCTCTCTCTCTCTCTCTCTCTCTCTCTCTCTCTCTCTCTCACACACACACACACACACACACACACACACACACAGAGACAGAGAGAGAGAGACAGAGAGAGAGACAGAGACAGAGAGAGACAGAGAGAGAGGGGGAGGGAGAGAGGGAAGGGAGGGAGAGAGAGAGGGAGGGAGAAAATAAACAGATAACAAACAAATAAGCAATGTTAAAATATAAATAGCTTGGTGTAGTGGCATATGTCTTTAATCCCAATAACCTGAGATAGGAAAATCATGACTTTGAAGCTATATTGGGCTGAGCTTAGCTTGGGCTATACATGAAGATCCTGTCTCACAAGAAATTAAACTACCTACAATCACATATACACAATGTAATGTGACTTGTTCCTAAATTATAGTAAGTGTACACAGTTGTCAATGTCAAAAGGAAGAAGGTATCTTCAGACTTTTTAGAAGATCTCCATAATGAGACTTGTTGAATCGGGCTATTGTCACTTGGAGATTTCTTTAGTGGCTCCTCATGTGGTGTTTAAGTCATCTTTTAGCTCCTCTTTTGTATTTAAGCTTCCATTGTCTTGCAACATTTTTTCCCAGCACTGATTGGCAGTGCTCGGCCTGGCTTTCCCAGGCAATGCCTTTCTGTTTCACTGAGGCTGAAAAGTTGCTGGTTGAAGCTGTTTTATGTGGATGTTGCTGCTTCATTCAGAGCGAATAAGTTCTGTTTATTTATTTTCAAGGGAACTGTTTCTCAGAAAAATGATTCCCTACAGGTTTGTGATGGTTTTAATACATCTATAAACAAGGCCGTTTCCCCAGAACTGCCATTGTTACTTAAGAGAATTCTTTTATTTGTCTTCATTCAAACCTATATTCGAAAATAATTGATTTTTCTTCTACCTATTCAAATCTTCCTTTAAGCTATGTTTATCCATTGCCAAGCCCTTTGGAAAATTTGACAGCAGGTACCTATAACTGTGTGAGACTGCCTGTTCTGAGCTTTATTTGATGTTTTCCATTTATATTTGCATGGGCCTGAGCAGCAGAGTACAGAAGAAAGGACGCTTGCATTTGAGCCCCAATTTTCCCTATTATAAGACATTTTTCATATACATTGGCTTCGTTTCACTTTGAAAAAAAATTCTTTTTTTAAAAGATTTATTTATTTATTATGTATACAGGAGAGGGTGCCAGATCTCATTGCAGATGGTTGTGAGCCACCATATGGGTGCTGGGAATTGAACCCAGGACCTCTGGAAGAGCAGTCAGTGCTCTTAACCTCTGAGCCATCTCTCCAGCCCCTAAAAAAAAATTCTTGATCAACTTTTCAGTAGGGCAACTGAATTTACACTTGGCTTGCCTTAAGCCTCTTTATGATCGCCTACTATCAGAGTAGATGGAGTTTTCTAAATCAAAGCTGCTTTAAGTGAGGTCCGTTCTAACCAGTTGGTGATGTGCACAGGTGAGTTAGGTTAAAAACTGAGACTAAGTCAAAACTCAGTGAGTCAGATGTGATGATATATGTCTGTGATCTCAGCACTAGAAAGGTACAGGCGGGGAGATCAGAAGTTTGAGGCTAGCAAATCCAAGGCCAGCCTGATCTACATAGATAAATTTTATCTTAAAAACAAACAAACAAATAAGCAACAAATAAAAATCAAGGCCTAGCAGGCCTTGGATTCTATCCTTAGCATTACACAGACCACTAAAGAAAAAAACCAAACCAGCAACCAAACAACAGCACCAGCAGCAACTACAACTACAACAGTAACAGTAACAACAACAACAACACACACACACACACACACACACACACATACACACACACACACCTTCACAGCAATTTAACACTGAAAAGACAGCCAAGTGCACTGAATTGATCTTGAACAAATTATTGTCCTGTAGTATAATGTAGCTGGTCTGCATTGAGGAATCTGCAAACATAAATAGCGCATTGGATTCCAGAGGCTTCATATGATAAAAGAGTGCAAAACATTTCTTTAGTAATATTTTAATCACCAATTTGTTGGGGGTGGTTGTACCTAGGGTTGAGCCCAAGGTTTGACACATGCTAGACTAGTCCCCGGTCCAGTAATTTTTATAAGTTAGAAATGATAATATTTTTCATGTAGTTGTTTTGAATAAAATATATTATCGAAGTTCAAGTCACTAGTTTTCTTTTTATATTTCCCCCTTGAAATAGGCTTCATTTTAGAGCAGTTTTGGGTTGACAGCAAAATTGAAGAGAAATTCCAGATTTTTCATATACCTACTTCTTCTCATCCCAGCCTCCCCACACCAACATTCCTGACAGTTATCATCAGAAGTCCCCAGTTTTAATAGATCGTGCATTTGGGAGGAGTTGGAGACAGGAGGGTGGCAGTGATGGAGATGCTATGTTCACATAGTAAGTGGTCAAAAAGAAATAAATCAAAAGTGAAGTTTACTCTTGGCATTACATATGCTGTGAGTTTTCTCACTTCTCTGCCACTACTATATCACACAGATGGCTTCATTGGCTTAAAGATTCTCTGTGTTCTGCCTAGTGTTGATTCCCTCCCTGTTGACTTCTGGCAACCACTGATCTTTTTATCTATACTGTCTCCACAGCTTTGTCTTTTGACAGTGTCCCATAGTTGGAATCATACACTCTGTATGATTTTCATATTGCTTGTTTTATACTTAGTAATATGGACTTAAGCCTCCTTCATTATACTTAAGTGAGTTAACAGCTCAACTATCTAATAAAAGGACACTCTGTCTCTCTGTTTGCGTCTCTGTCCCTGTCTTATCTGTCTGTCTCTGTCTCTGCCTCTCTCTCTCTGTGTATGTGTGTGGTGCTGTGGCTAAACTCCAGGTACTTGTGAATATTAGGCAAGCACTCTATCATTGAACTATATTCCCAGTCCATTACTACCATTTTAATTTACATTTTATAATTACATATAATGTTGACTATGTCTTCATCTGCTTTTTGGTGAGCTTCTTGTTCATGTCTTTTGCACATTTTCATATGAGGCTGTTTGTTTTCTTATTGTTGAAGTGTAATAATTCTTCAGATATTTTTGATATGCCCTTTATAAATTTGTCTTTTGATATAACTGGAGCGATGGCTTAATAGTTCACAGCACTGGATGCTTTTGCAGAGGACCCAGGTTTGGTCCCCAGCACCCACATGGTGCCTCACAACCATCCATAGCACCACATTTTAGGGTATCCAAGATGCTCTTATGACCTCCACAGGCACCAGACACACACATGGTGCACAGACATACATGCATATAAAACATCTGTACACATAAAATTAAATAAATAAAATTGAAAATAATACCTCTTTTGCAAATAATTTTTAGTAACCTGTGGTTTGCCCATTCAGTCTTCTGGCAGTATCTTTTACAGGACAGGACTTTTTTTTATTACCATTTATTAGTCGTACTTAGGAATGGGTTCCACTATGGCATTTTCACACATCAATAAAGCTATTGTTCTCACCAATAACCTTGTCTTATATAGTAATACATATATGGTCATTTTAGGTAGATTTTCTTAGTTCTGATTAACTTTTGTAAATATTTTTGAGGGTCATTGGCATCTTCTCTGGATTTATCTTCAAGTTACAGGACACAGCAAAGTTTCAATGTGTCACAGGAAGTCTGGGTTGCAAAGATTGGATGTGACCTTACAGGCTACTATGTGCCCCTTGAAAGCCTCCATTTTCCTAGTTCATACAGCCATTTGCTTCTCCACCAGGACTGGGTGAGATTGTGGCTGCCCTTCCTCCATGGCTGCAGCTCTTTGCTTTGCTGGCTTTTTGAAATGAGAACCTTCCTGTGTTGCCCAGGCTGACCTTGAACTCCTTTTCTTGAACTGTCCTCGTGCCTTGGCTTCTGCATAGCTGCACTCCGGTGCTAGTCCCTGCATTCTGCTCCTTTGGTCACTTCCTCAGCACCTTGGTGTTTCCCACACTGAGGGGAAATCCACTCCTTCCTTTCAACTTGAGCTCCAGTGTTGGCTCCTCTGGAAAACCTTCTCACCTTGACTTTGACCTTGTCTTATAGGACTTACCATAGTCCTCTTTATTGCAACTGAACATTTACCCAACCACATTGTAAATGTGATCCAGGACGCCATCTTTTCTTGTCATTCCCTCATCTTAATATGTTTGCTTTATTCATCTTCATGATGATAGTATCTAGACAAGTGAACGCATACTACAGTACTTTCCAACACTCTTTAGACTAGAACTGCAATGTTTGTTATAAAATAAGGACCACATTTTGAAGCCCAGTATTGGCCATTTACTCCAAAGATATTTTTGGCTAACTCTTTTGCAAAACACTATTCTTGTTACAGGGAATATGGTTTTTGCTATCTAAAGATGCTTTATCAGTTACTCTTTTCTGTCATTTAGTCTCTGAATCTCATTCAGTGGAGAAATTGCTACTTTGTGGGTCTTGGTAGAAGGAGGCATTCATCTCCAACTAGGAACACATAAAATGTCTGACCCACATTTTTTATGGTCCTTTCTAGTGAGTACATTGACACATGACCAGGGTCCAATGGCTCAAACATATTTCTTCCACATTGGACCTGAGAGTACTGGCTCAAAGAAGCAGATACCGTGGGGACTTGTGGCTTTCCAGAGATATTCATTCCCCCTCGTGTGTGTGTGTGTGTGTGTGTGTGTGTGTGTGTGTGTGCGCGCGCGCGCGCGCGCGTGCGCGCAGTGTTTGTCAGCAGAATCCTTTGTGGTCTTGGAATGATTTGGGGCATTGTTTTGAGCTAGGTTCTTAAGATCTGTCGGCATTTCTATGAGCCACCTAATGTTCCTCTGATAAATTTCCTTTCAGTGTAAACCAGTCAGTGTTGGTTTCTATTGCTGACAACTAGATATGCTGACTGATGCAGGACAATAAGAAATAAATACACAAAAAGTGAAGTAACAATTCAACATCTCAGTATAGAAAGTGCCACAAAAGCAACAGATTCACTGCAAAATGAACCATGTGGGAAATATGCCATTATTGAATAGGCAATGGTCTCAGCTTGTTGCTGTAGTAACCTGAGAGGCTTTGTTAGGGAGATGGCCTAGCCTCAGGCTTGGAGAGTGGACTGGATGTACACATGAACCCACTGTTGGGAGGAACATGAAGGAACTGAACTGGGGGTGTAGGATATACAAGTGCTTTTTTTTTAGGAATCACAATAAGCAAACAAAGAAAAGGATATGTATCTATTAGAAACCCAAAGAATCTATAGAAACTCTCAAAAATAGGAAAGGTTAATATATCATTGAAAGGAGACTTACTGGATTCAGCAAATAAAAGTGAGGATTATCAATTAAAATTTGAATTTTTGGTAATGAATAATTGTTCAGCATATTTACCAAATACATATCTTGAGATGTTTGTAATAGTTTATATAACTTAGAAATTTACGACTTTCTAATTTTTTTTATCCCATGTGTATCCTTATTTTCTGTCACAACCTCACCTGAAAGGAAACTTGAACAGAAGAGTCTGGAATTAGCATGCAAGTTTTGCCAGTAGTAGCTTTGAACTCAGCTTTAAAGAAAGTCTGAGATATGGAGTATAAGGTTATAAAAGAAATAAAAGAGGAAAATAAGTAAATAAGCTTCTACCTATTTCTGGAGTCATAGTCTCTGTCTCTTTCTCTGTCTGTCTGTATAGCAGATTGGCCTTCACTTTGCCTGCAGCCTTGGTTTTTGAAATAAGGTCTCACTATGTATCCCAGGCTAGCTAGAACTTGCTGTATAGCTCAAGCTGGTCCCAAACTCCTGGTCCTTGTCGTAGCCTTCTGAGTGCTGGCATTACAGGGGTATGTCATCATGCCTGGCTCCACTAAGCACTTTGTTTATGCCGCCTCATTCCAACCTCCAAACAGTCCTGTGACACAGATAATATTAGCCTCTTTCTTCTAAGAATATGGAACAAAACCGTAGATTCAGAAGTTGAATAACTTGTCTAAAGTCACTCAACTAGTGAAAAGTGGAAGCCAGAGTCATTCTAGGGGCCCTTCTTCAAATCCCTTGATCACTAGAAGAAAACTCACATGAAGGCTGAAAACTTACTTTGCTGTGTATACTCTGAACTAGTCTTAATGATGGATAGACAAAAACAAAACAAAACATTAGCCCTAAAAAGCAAAATAATGTGTTTTGGTTTGATTTAGTTACAGAAAAGTTATTTGGCACATAAGATAGTATAGTATCAAATAGATAAGCAGTAAAGATGTAAAGGTAGGAAAATGGATGAGAGGTTCTCCCAGGAATTTCTATTTGAGCTGATGTGGGCCTGGTCTGGGAGGATGGGAATTCAGAAACTGTAGGAAAGAGCAGAAAGTGACAAGAAATCTCAATGATGATAAAGGAAAGCCTGAAAAGAGAGATGCTGATGGCGAGAGCAATGGCTTTATTTTTACATAATTTTTGAAGGCTTTTATGGGTCAAATATACTAATAAAATAACTGGAGCCTAGAGAAAGTCTGGGTTTTGTCTGTTGTTGGATAGAGACTGGGTTTTGTGAGTGACCACAACATGACAGAGAATGGGAAGAAAATGGAGAGGCAGGCTGACAGAGAAGAAAACAGTTGAAGGGTTAAACAGGCTGTTGAGGGACAGAAAAGTAGCCTGTGGTGCTGAGGGGAACGGGGATGGGGGGTGGGTGGGAGGGTGGGAGGGTAAACTTTGTTTCCTGAGCAGGCATTTGATGCTCCCCCCTCCCCGCCAGCCTTCTTGCTTCTTCTTTCTCACAGTCACCCAGGGCTCTGAGAAGCTTCTATAAAAGGCTTTAGGGGAGTTCAAGATATGGGAGGGTGCTACTTTAGATTAAGAAAGAACCCTGGGACCTAAATGCTGGGTTCAGCATCTTTCGTTGACTGTTTCTGATTGAATATGACAGCTATAGGAATATACAAAAGATGTGTGTGATCAGTTGACTCATTCCCAACTGCTAGGGCTCTAAGTTACCCATGTTTCCTATCCTAAGCTTTAGGGAGAGATGTCTCCTTAAGATGTGTCTTAAGCCCACACTGCCTGGATCCAATATCATCTGGGTCTCCCTCTTTTTGTGAAGACCCTAATATTCCCCATGTCTGAGTTTATGACAACAATGAATGGTTTGTCTTCTCCAAATCCTAACCCCAGATTACAGTATTAGAAGGTAAAACCTTTGGAAAGTGAATAGATCCTGAAGATGGTATCCACATTAGGGAGATTAGTGCCCTTATAAAAATGGTTTTGACACACAGGCCACTCCTGCCAGGGAAGCAGCTAGGCTGGCTGCAGATCTTTACCTCTTCCTCTCCCTCCACTTCTCCAAGCCCAAGCCCCCAGTCTTGACCCCAGCTCTCTAGCAGACCTTCTGCTATGCCTTCTCTCTGCTCCCATTCTCATGGGACTAACTAGGCAGATTTGGTGGAACACTCAGCTTTTCTCCCTCTTGTGAAGCCCCACCACTGCCCCCAGGCCATCCCTAATCCTAAGTCTGAGGTCCCAATACTCAGAAACACATTTTACCTGGAACCCCCAGTGGCCACACCTATCAGGACCCCAGAAGATTTTCTTACATACAGCAACCATGCTCTTTTAAGAACCAGAGAGAAAACAGAAACCAAGGAACAAAATACCCACCCAATAAAGACAAGACCAGACATCAGCACTTACAATTAGTCTTCCCAAACCCAGATGCCTAGACATCAGTATAAAAACACAATAAATAAACTAGGACAATATGTCTCCACTGGAGCCCAGCAACCCTACCATAAGCAGGCTCTGAGAATTGCAACATAGGTAAAGCACAAGACAAAGCCCTTAAAATAGCCTTTATGAAGACAATAGAGGTCCTTAAAGAGGAAATGAATAAATCCCTGAAAACACCAACAGTGGAAGGATATGAATAAAACTGTTCAAGACCTGAAAGTGAAAATAGAATCAATAAAGAAAACCATACCGAGGGAATCTAGAAACGAAAAATTTAAGAACTCAGACTGGAACCTCTGAGGCAAGCCTCACCAACAGAATACAAGAGGATGTGGAGCAAGGGGAACACCTCTATACAGTCGGTGGGAGTGAAAACTTGTACAGACACTTTGGAAATCAGCGTGGCAGTTTCTCAGAAAATTGGGAATCAATATTCCTTAAGACCCAGCTATACCACTCTTGGGCATAATACCAAAGGATGCTCAATTATACCACAAGGACACATGCTCAACTATGTTCATAGCAGCATTATTCATAATAGCCAGAACCTGGAAACAATATAGATGTCTCTCAACTGAAGAATGGATTAAGAAAATGTGATACATAGACACAATGGAGTATTATTCAGCTGTAAAAAACAATGGCATCATGAAATTTGCAGGCAAATGGATGGAACTAAAAAATATCATCCTGAGTGAGGTAACCCAGACTCAGAAGGACAAACATGGCATGTACTCACTCATAAGTGGATTCTAGTTGTAAAGCAAAGGATGACCAGACTACAACCCACAGCTCCAGAGAAGCTAGGAAACAAGGAGAACCCTAAGAGGAATCCATGGATGGCCCTGGGAAGGGGAAATAAATAAGATCTCCATGAGTAAACTGGAGATGAGGGGGGTCAATGGAGAGTGGGGATGGGGGATGAGAACATAAGAAAATTGGATGGTCGAGCTAGAGCAGGGATGGAGTGGGAGAGCAGTGAGGGAGATACTATGATGGAGGGAGACTTCATGGGGATGGGGAGAGGTCTGATGCTAGGGAGGTTCCCAGTAACCCACAAGGATGACCTCAAATTAGACTACTAGCAATAGTGGAGAGGGTACCTGAACTGGCTTACCCCAGTAATCAGATCAGTGAGTCCCCTAACTGTTATCCTAGAGCCTTCATTCAGTAACTGATGAAAGCAGATGCAGATATTCACAGCCAAACACCAGGCCGAGCTCCAGGAGGCCAAAGAGAGAGAAGTGGAATTCTATGAGCAAGGGGCATCAAGATGATGATGGGGAAATCTACAGAGACAACCAAACCAAACTAGTGGGAACTCATGAACTTTAGACCTGTGGAGCTTCCATGGGACTGGACTAGGCCTCTGCACAAGTGAGACAGTTGTGTAGCTTGATCTGCTTAAGGGGCCCCCTGGCATTAGGATCAGGATCCATCCTTGGTGCATGAGCTGGCTTTTTGGAGTCCATTCCTTATGGTGGGACACCTTGTACAGCCTTGATGCAAGGGGAGGGGCTTCGACCTGCCTCTACTGAATGTACCAGGCTCTGCTGACTCCCCATGGGAGGCCTTGCCTTGTTGGAGGAGGGAATGGGGAGTAGGTTGAAGGGAGGAAGGCAAGAGGGGTTGGAGGAGGGAAGAGAGGGAGATCTGTGATTGGTATGTAAGATGAATAAAAAAATTCCTTAAGAAAAAACCAATTAATAAATGTGGCTTTGTGAAACTGAGAAGCTTCTGTATGGCAAAAGACACTATCAATAGGACAAAATGGCAGCTCATAGAATGGGATGATTTTTTATCAACTCCATATTCAACAGAGGGCTAATATCCAAAATATATAAAGAACTCAAAAAACTAGATATCAAGAAAACAAATAACTAAATTTTAAAATGGAGTACAGATCTAAACAGAGAATTCTCAACATAGGAATCTCAAATGGCTGAGAAACACTTAAAGAAATGTTTAACATCCTTAGTCATCAGGAAAATGCAAATCAAAAATGCTTTGAGATTTCATCTTACACCAGTCAGAAGAATGGCTAAGATCAATAAGGTAAATGATAGTTTGTGCTGGAGAGGATGTGGAGTAAAGGGAATATCCATCTGTTGCTAATGGGAATTCAAACTTGTATAGCAACTATGGAAACCAGTGTGGCTGTTCCTTGGGGAGATGGTAATTGATCTACTTCAAGATCCAGCTATACTGCTCTTGGGCATATACCCAAAGGCTGCTTCATCCTACTGCAGATACACTTGCTCAACCATGTTCATTGCTGCTCTATTAATAATAGCCAGAAATTGGAAACAACCTAGATGTCCCTCAACAGAAGAATGCATAAAGAAAATATGGTACATTTACACAATGGAGTATTACTCACCTGTTAAAAAGTATGAAATCATGAAATTTTCAGGCAAATATATGTAGGCGAAAAAAAATCAACTTGAGTGAGATAACCCGTACCTAGAAAGACAAATATGATATGTATTTGCTTATATGTGGATAGTATCTGTTACATCAATGATAGTCAAGCTACAATTCATAGAACCACAGAGGTTAGGTATAGGTAAGGGCCTAGTGTGGGGGTGGGGGCAGATTGATCTTCCTAAGAAAGACAAATAGAATAGACCGTTACAGATGGATGGATGGAGGCTGGAACGGGGGGATCAAGTGTGGAGGGGAGGGAAGGGGGGAATGATAGAGGAACACAGGGAGAGGCAGCTAAAATTAAGGGCCATTTGAGGGTTAATATTAAAACCTAATGCAGTACAAGCTTCACAAAATATATACAAGTATGCAGGTGATGGAAATCACCAAATAATGGGGGAGACAGAGCCCCAACTGGGCATCTCTTGTTACAAAATGAAGTAGCAGGTTTGAGTTATATCTAAATGAGTGTGCCAAAGGGGCACCATAGAAATATCCAAACAACCCAAGCTGTTGCCAAGACTATAGGTTGCTCTCCACAGGCTTACAGCAAAGCCCCGAGCTGAAGACAACATCTACACAACGCATTGTAAATGGAGAAATTGAGCTGGTGCCTACACAGAGCCTTCATTCCTGTTTTATAATTTTTGATAGAGGAAGATACTCTGCATGCCACCAAAAGAGAAACATAAACACCAAGCCAGCTACAAATCCTTTATCTATGGTGTCCTGCTTGCAAGATACGCTAGGGCAGTGGTGGCACAAAGCTTGGGGGAGTCACCAACCAATAACGGATCTGACTTAAGGCCCGCTCTGTGAGATGGAACCCATATCCAATACTGCTTGGGTGACTAAGAACCAGAGACTAGATAGCCCAGGGAACTGGGACCTCAGGGAATCCTGTGGAAGAGAGGGAGAAGGATTGTGGGAGCCAGAGGGTTCAAGGACACAGTAAGAAAACCACAGAATCAACTAATGTGGGCTCACAGAGACTGAACCACTAACCAGAGAGCTTGGACTGGACTGACATAGGCACTGTGCATATATGTTACAGTTGTGTAACTTGGTACTCTTGTCGGACTCCTAACAGAGAGATCAGGGGCTTTCTCTGACTCTGTTATCTGTTTTCTGGACCCTTTCTTCCTACTGGGTTGTCTCATCCAGCCTCAATAGGGGAGGATGTGCATGGCTGGCTGATATACACGAGAGGCCTGACCTTTTCTGAAGAGAAAGGAGGAAGGAGTGTATGGGGGAAGGGGAGGCTAGGGGAGGGACTGGGAGAAGAGGAAGGAAGGGAAACTGTGATTAGGCTGAGAAAAAATAATTAATAAAAATAAATAAAAATGGAAACAATATAATGATAAAGTGACTCCTAATGATAGTCTGCTATACTCAACCATCAGTGCCTTGTTTAGCCATCATCAGAGAAGCTTCCTCTTGCAGCAGATGGGAACAAATACCCACAGCCAGACAATATGCAGGGAGGAGAGAAGCCTTAGAACACTCAGCCCTAAATGGATTGTCTCCATCAAATCACTCCCCCGAGGGCTCAGGAAATCCCATGGAAGAAGTGGAAAGAGTATAAGAACCAGGGAGGTTGGATGATACCAAAAAGACAAGGCCCTCAAAATCAACATGATCAAAGCTCATATGAACTCACAGAGACTGAAGCTGCAATCACAGGGCCTGCACGGGTCTGTACTAGGTCCTCTGCACTTATAGTATGGATTCTAGTTTAGTGTTTTTATGGAATTCCTGAGTGTGCAAACAAGTGGATTTCTGATTCTTGTGCCATCTCTTTTCCTTCTGTTGGTCTGTTTCATCTTACTTTGATGCTATAGTTTCTGTTTTTATCTTTCTGTATTTTATTTTGTTATATTTCAAAAAATAAATACATAAATAATGAATGAATATATACTTAGCTACTAGGGTAAAGGTTAACAATGGAATTGTCATTTATACCAACATGTAATGAACTCCATAGGGTGTGTGTATGTGTGTGTGTGTGTGTGTGTGTGTGTGTGTGTGTGTGTGTGTGTGTGTTTTTATTTGGTTATAGTTTGGTGGATTGTTTTTTGTTTGCTTTCTTTTTGGGTGATATTGTATTTTGTTTTCTAAGTTTTGTTGTATTGGGTTTTTGGTTTGCCTTTTGAGAAAGAACTTAAAGTTGGGTAGGTAGGGAGGACGAGAGGAGAAGATCTGGATGAACTAGAGGGGCATAGAATATGATCAAAGTATATTTAAATTAAAAATTGTCTGAAGTGATAAAACTATAAAAAAGAAAATGTTACAGATGAGGAACAAATTTTCATTGAACAAATAACTCTGTTATCAGACAACACTAGTGCGTTTATTTGATGGGCTATAGTGTGGTGTCTTGGAACAGTCACAGGCCACACACTGCATAATAATCAACTCTTGCTTTACTTACATGTCTGTCAAACACTTAACTTTTTTGTGAGAAATGTTAAGAAATAAGAACATTTGGAATCTTTCTTGCAGGCGTTGTGGATATAAAGTGGCACCATATGGCCAACAGTGATAACCCTTGTGTAAAATAACACCTGCATTGCCTCCTCTCTAGCTGTGGCTGACTTTGTGCCCAATAGGCAGACTCTTTCCATCCCCTCCCTGGCCTCTTGTAATGGCCTCTCTTCTGCTTATTCATTGTATGAGATGAGTGTTTTTAGATTTCACAGATGAGTAAAATGTGGCATTTGCATTTCTATGTCTGAATTGTTTTGCTAGCATTATGACTTCTATCCATGTTTGCCACAAATAATATTGTTTCTTCTTTCTGTGGCTGAAATTATCCCATTGTGCATATACCACATCTTAAAAATCCTTTAATGGACACCTCAATTAATTCCATATCTTGGCCATACATGCATAAGGCCCTTGGTTCAGTCCCAAGCACTACACTAAAAGGAAAGGACACCCCTTTCTATTTTAAATAGTATTCCATATAGCATACCAAACAGATATCTGCTCTTGCCCATGTCTGTTGCAGACTAGATCTTTGATATGTTGACTTCATATCCTTTGGGGAAATGGTGTGACACTGATGGATAATATAATGAATCATGCTTCATCCAAATGAAGTTAGACTGGGTCAGTTTTAGACTTTATTTCTTACCCTTCCTTCCTTCCTTCCTTCCTTCCTTCCTTCCTTCCTTCCTTCCTTCCTTCCTTCCTTCCTTCCTTCCTTCCCTCCCTCCCTCCCTCCCTCCCTCCCTCCCTCCCTCCCTCCCTCCCTCCCTCTCTCTCTCTCTCTCTCTCTCTCTCTTCCTTTTCTTATTTTTTTTTGAGACAGTGTTTCTTTGTGTAGCTTTGGCTATCTTGTAACTAGTTCTGTAAACCAAGCTGGCCTCGAACTCACAGAGATCTGCCTGCCTTTGCCTCTTGAGTGCTGGCATTAAAGGCGTGTACCAGCACCACCCAGCTTCTAGAATTTCTTTATTCTGCATCCCTACTTGTATTATTTCTTCTGTATAGAATACTCTCTATGAACTTATTACTAGTTTATTGGAATACTATCAAATCTTTAAAGCCCCAACCAGTATTTTTTTCTGCCATAAAGCATTTTTGGGGCCTTTTTGACTCTGTGATACTTTCATTACTGTATTATTGTTTCTTGCATGTGTTTTTTCTTTCCAATTAGATCTTTGTAATTTCTGCAGCAGTCTATGTTTATCCAGTTAAACAAAGAGTCATGTAGTATCTGTGATTTCCCTTAACACTGAGTTCCAAAGATGGATGAGACATAGTCCTCACTCTCAAAAGAACTAAACAGGCAGGCATGGAGAGACACTCTTGTAATCCCAATACTTCAAGGTAGAAGAAGAAGGAAAGGAAGTTTGAGGCTAGCCTAGGCTGTATGGTAGGATTATTTCTCAAACAAAATAAAC
This sequence comes from Peromyscus maniculatus bairdii, assembly GCF_049852395.1. Lineage (NCBI taxonomy): Eukaryota > Metazoa > Chordata > Mammalia > Rodentia > Cricetidae > Peromyscus > Peromyscus maniculatus. The sequence goes on along the minus strand of NC_134875.1, from coordinate 129,347,877 downwards.
AAACAACAACAACAACAACAACAACAACAACAACAACAACAGAAACAAAGAGCTGAACATGCTAGTTTTAGGGGAGTGAAGTGCAAGTAAGTGTGTGTCCATGTTGATGCCTCAAAACATTAATGAGAGGTTAAAGATCATGAGTCCACAGAGTGAAAGAAGGATGCTCAGAAATTAGCTTGGAAAGATAGTTTTAGGGAAAGAAAATGAGCATAATTGGATGATGGTGGGGAAAGTCCTATGTAGGAAGGGCTCTAAGTTTGAATTCCAGCTGTGCTGATTGATGGTGACACGACCCTGGCTTAGCTATTTTCTTACTTCATGTATGTTAAATTGATAGTACCCAAATGAATAAAAGGACTGTAAAATTAGTTGATATATACTTGCACAGTGCCTAGCCCATGTTTAGAAATTATTAGAATTTTGGTAACTTATTATGTTTCTTCCTAATGCCTCTGCTCTTAGAAAAGAAGGATTTTGAATTTTCTCTGTCTGTATTAAAGCAATCTGGACTGAGAGAGATTTGATTGTCTGTATATGTTTCTTTAAATTGAAACATAGATTTATTTTTATTTTTAACATTTTTTTTTATTATTTTAAAATTTTCTTCACCCATGTCAGCTCTATTTGGAATGCTCTTGGACTCAGTGGTTGGGGAGTGGTCTGAAGAGTTGGCTTTTTCTTGGCATATAAAGGAAGACCTTTAGATAGGAAAATGTTCTGAAAGTGGGGACTGCTTCTAGAAATTAGATCTCCTTTCTACCACATTTATGAATTAATAGAATTTGAAGATTGCTTATGAAAGTAATGTATGATCCCTCTACTTGTAGGTCATTTGCTTTTCTTTTTCTTTTTAGAAGATGATTTGAAAAGATTCAGTCTATATTATCTTGACATAAATGTCTTTCTTCATTTCTATTTCAAAAAGCAGTTAGGCACTAACCACTGAGCAAGTAATGAACAAAAAAGACAGGGTATTGCCCCATGGGTCTTACAGTCCATTGAGAGTGGGGACTGGCATTGATCAAGTAATTACATGCATACATGTAGAGTGCCCAAGTATGTGAAGAATTGGAGAGCTAGAGAGAGAGAGCTCAGTCAGTAAAGTGCTTGTTTTGTAAGCAAGAGGACCTGAGTTCATCCCTCAGAACCCATATAAAAACACCCATGGAAAATGCCAGGATTGGTAGTGTGTGCTTGTAATCCTAGTACCAGGGAGGAAGTGGCAGGCAGGTAGAGCCCTGCGGCTCACTGGTCAGCCAGTCTAGCTGAATTGGTAAGCTCCAGGCCAGTGAGAGATCCTGTCCCAATGGAGGAGGATGGCCTGGATTTCACATACCCTCAAAGAACCCCCCACTCACTTAAGCATGAACACACACACACACACACACACACACACACACACACACACACACACCCTAATATAAAAGAAGAAGTAATGAGACTAGTCTGTATGGTAGCACAGAAAATTTCTGGAGGTGGGCACTAGAGTTGATTTGGATTGGTGGGTGAATGTATCAGGGAAGTGAAGGGAATCAGGGAGAGCATAAACATGCTAGGAGAATGGGCGAGTATATGAGCCCACATTGAGGCTGTCAGTCATAACACTAAACAGATTTGTAGGCTCCAGCTTCTGGAGAGCCTGATGTGCCATGGTTAGATTTGATTTTTATGGGAAAACTTTGAAAGATTAAGTAGGCTGATGGAAATAAATTTGCATGTTGAGGAAGTCTCTTTTGCTTGATGCAAAAATAACAGACAAGGCAATCTAAGAATGGAAGTTAGGAGAAGCACAGGCAAGCTTGGTGTGGGGAACCTGGCTCTGAATAGAGAAGAAGGGCTAGGGTTCAGAGAAGTTTAAGAAGTAAACTTAGTTTATTAGTCACTTTGACACTGCTTTGACAAAGTGTCTGACTTAAACAAGGTAGGAGAGGAAAGCTTTTTTGGTTCATGGTTTCAGAGAGTTTGGATCCTTCAAAGCAGGGATGGCATGGTAGAATGACTCCAACCATCATGGCAGGAGCATGAGGTAGAGACTGTTCAAGATATGGTGGACCGGGAAGTAGAAAGAGACATGAATGAGGGACCAGGATATAACTTCCAAAGACACACTCTTAGTGACCTACTCCTATGGACTCTGCACTTTCCCAAAACAGCATCACCAACTGTAGAACAAAATCCAAAAGGAGCCTGAGAGGGACATTTCAGATTTCAGCTACACAATTTAGTAGCAATAGTTGATGGACAGATCACAAGGGATGGGAACCAGCTTGTGACCTTCTCTTTTTAACCTGTGAAAGTCTTGGGAGCTGTACACATGCGAATAACCATTCTAGACATTACCTATAACTTTCAGAAGTATTCAAGGACAATCAAGGGGCCCAAGAGAACATTAGGCTGGGTGGAAGGAGAATACTTTTCCAGGTGACAGATCTGCAGTCTTCACAAACCATTGAACTCTTCTAGACATGAATTTTGTCATTTTCAAAATAAATGGCTTGTATTAGCCAATCTCCACACATGGGCTGCACATAGCTCTCTTTTTATTCTTTAGAGAGAAATAAAATTTAGGATTTTTTTATATTACCACTTTCTACTTGCAGGTCATTTTTAACTCTATGTGTATATGTGAATGTGTTGTTTTACATTAATTATTACATAGCTAATCATAGCAACCTCACGAACTTTTAAGATTTTTCTCCACAGTCACTAGACAAAAGAGACTGAGAACCAGAAAGATTAGGTTTGTTTAAAGATACTAGTTGACAACATTAGAGGCCCTTAAGTCTCCTAATTCTGTCTGACCTCTTTCTATTAGGTGTGTCTATGTTCTTATGTGCTTTTGCATTCTTCTCAGCCCCCTGCCATCCCATCGTTTTTAAGTATTCCACCCATGGAGGCAGAGTGAGGTGGTATAATTCAATTCAGGCACTTCTGATATTTGGTTTTAAACTACACGTTTATTTGAAGCTTGAGACTTCTTTGTGATTATTCTTGCCACTCCTGACCCAATTAGCAAGAATAATTAATAACTTGGGCAAATTCCAAGTGTTTATAAATGGGAGCAGATATAGAGGACCTGAAAGACTGACCTGATTAGGAAGAAGATGATTATGGTGTTTTTCAACTTTTGCTTCCAAAAAATAGGTAGCCACTATTTTATAAATGGGTTTGTTTCTAAATCAAGTGGTATTGGGTATTGGGACTACTTGCTTCTTAACTCTATTCAATTCATTTTCCATCTCAAAGGACATTCAGTTCAAGGGGAAATCCACCAGCTGTGATTTGAGGGCAGTCTTTTCTTCCTGTGTAAGTGGGCTGGACATTTACAGAAGGTCATTTGGTCTCCATTCACAAAACAAATATCCAGTCAGTTGAACTATGTTTCTACTATCTAATTATCTTCTCTGGAATCATTGAGCCTTCTATTACTTCAGCAGCCCATACTCAAGAAACAGAAAGAAGGCATTCAGGAGCTCAGAAATCCCAAGCTTCTCATGGACTTAATACCTTAAAAAGTCAGTGAGCTCAAAGTCTCTTTGACCAGTGTTTACTATGTATTGGTGCATAAAAAAATAATTCTAAAACATAGTGCTCTACATTAACAAATGTATTGTATCTTGTGATCTTGTGGGTCACAGATTTGGTGCAGGCTTATCCTGACTGGTTCCTCTGCTCTATGCAGTATCAACTGGGGTCAATTGGTGGTATTCACTAAATGGAATATTTTATTTAGAACAGTGAAGAAGCTCTCAATCACATGTATTGTACTCTGATGGAAGCTCATTCATATAGTTTCAACTCCTCAGTCTTTCAGCAGTGTAGTTGAATTTTTTACATGGTAGTTCAGGGTTCTAATAGACCCGATTAGAAGCAGCTGATTTTCTGGAAACCTGAGCCTAGAGCTAGCTTGTGATGATTTCATCCATCTTCTGTTAATCAGAAGAGTCACAGAATAAGCCTCGTTTAAGAACTGAAGAAACAGCTGGCTGTGTTGGTGCATGCTTGTAATGTCAGTACTTGGGAGATAGAGACAGGAGGATCAGGAATTCAAGGCCATTCACAGCTACATAACAAGTTTGAGACCACCCTGAACTACAGGAGACCCTGTCTCAGAAACAAAACAAAACAGAACAACTGAAAAGAAAACAAACAAGCAAACAAACTAAACAAGAAAAGATCCCGGTACTCAATGGGGTATGTGATAATGAATATATAGCTACCTTTCTCAATAGGTATGTGATAATGAATATATAGCTACCTTTCTCAATGGAGTATGTGACAATGAATATATAGCTACCTTTCTCAATGGGGTATATGATAATGAATATATAGCTACCTTTGATGAACCTCACTTTTAGATTTATAATTCTTTTGTTGTTCCAGCCCCAGCACCATCTCAGTACACCATTCATTCACCCCAGGAGCTAGCATTGCTCCAGAACTCTTTAATGTCCCTGGACTTACTTGGTTACAGTTTGGACCTACTAATGAAGAATGCTTTTCCTTATATCCAGTCATCAGGACCCACCTGCTCGGGGCTGATACCTATTTAATTTGGATGTTTTTGATGCTTTCTTGAACTATTCTGTCCTTAACAAGTTTCCAAGCTACTGGAAGAGTATGGCACATTTAGCTTTTAATATTTTTATTTTATGTGTATGGGTATTTTGCCTGCATGCATGTCTGTGTATCACATGCATTCCTAGTCAGAATAGGGTACCAGAGCCCCTGCGACTGGAGTCACAGAGAGTTGTAAGCCACAATGTGGGTGCTGGGAATTGAAACTGGGTCTTCTGGAAGAGTAACTAGTACTCTTAACCAGTAGTTTAACTGCTGAGCTATCTCTCCAGCCCTGAGTGTGGTACATTTTAAGAGAAGTAATCCTAATGAATCCTTTACATATATTAATAAAGTTCTTTTTGGTTGATTCTTTGTGTATGTGGAAAAAGCAGTACACAATGAATCAAGGAAGAATATTGGAAGAATCATATTTGGGTACAAAATTCCACCTAACATTGTTGTGGTAGTTTGAATGAAAATGGCCCCATAGGCTCACAGGGAGAGCCACAGCTGTGGCCTTGCTGGAGTAGGTGTGGCTTTGTTGGAGGAAGTGGGTTACTGGGGGCAGGCTTTGAGATCACAAACACTCAAGGGAAGTCTAGTGTGACATTCTCTTCCTGCTGCCTGTGGATCAAGACCTAGAACTCCTTCTCCAGCACCCTGTCTTCCTGCACACAGCCATATTTCCCACCATGACAATAAAGGACTAATCTTCTGAAGTGTAAGCTAGCCCCAGTTAAGAATTGCCACGGTCATGGTGTCTCTTTCACAGCAATAAAACCTTGACAAAGACAATGGTCCTTCTTTAGTTCTTCGAACATAGCAAGTTCTTTTCTAATATAAGAACTTTGTGCATGCCTTTCTCCCTGCCCAAAGTACCTTATCTTCCTTCCATTTCTCTAACAGCCAGTGTTAAGGTATCAAGTGTTATGGAAATCTCATGTGTTGATTGGCTCTCAGTATTACACTAATATTCAGAGGTGGGACTAGATTGTTGCCTTTGAGAAGCTCACATTTTTAAATAGTGTTAGGATTTTGAACGAGGCAGGTACATTTTGGAATAATGAATGCAATTTTAGCTTCCCTTATAGCTAGATTTGGCCCTGTGTCTCTTATTTTGCCTAGCAAGATGTAAGCAAAAGTATATATACCCTCTTTTACTAACTGTCCTTATGCCTGTGCTATCATCTAAAATCCAGATACTGCTGGGCTAGCCCATGAAGACAATGGATAGATTTTTAGGATGGAGGAGCAGTGAGCAGGAAGGTATCTGGGGTGTGAACAAAGTTTTCATTTTAGCTTTGGCTGGTAAATCTTCACACTAGGAAAGTAAAATAAAATTCTACCTTCTAACAGAGAAGCTGGATATATTGACATAAGCCTGCAATCCCAGCACTAGGGAGACAGAGGCGTTGAGGATTAAGAGTTTGGTGGCAGCCTGACCTGTATAGTGAGTTCTAGGCCAGCCTAAGAGACTTAGAGAGACTATGTTTCAAAAACGTCAAGTGTTCTTTTTTGTAGATATTCCTTCATTTCTGGGAAAACTAATGTTAATGATAACAAAACTGAATCTGGCATTAGATTATATAATATTGTTTTCCAGCATTGTGAAAAGTACACATGGTAAGATAAGACCATTGGTAGGATAGAGAGGGGGTACCGCTGACGATGGGTTCCACAGCATTTCTTACAGTGTGTCCAAGGGTGGATTTTCACAGGGGAAAAGGACTCCCCACTTCAGGCTTTCCTTTCTCAACTAACACAAAGGATTGAGGAAATTATTCCATTCCTGGAGGGCTTTCTGATTTCACCAGCAACTTCTGCAATATCTTAGAGCATAAATTGATTCCTTTATTACTGTTAGAAAGTTCACCTGCCAGATTATACTGATTTCCCGAAGTCATTTTGGACAAAGGAAAGGTCACATTGTTTTTCCAGTAAAGATGTGTTTTTTTTTCCCTCTTTATAACTTGCCTGGTTTTCTCCTTTTCAGCCTTTCTTTTGTGATAAATGTCTTAAATAAGACATTTTCCCAGGATATTTAAAGCAATACTACTTAACCTTTGTATAACCTTTCATCTCCTGAGTCTTTACAATGGGTACTGAAATCAGAAAACTCCCTGCAAAGGCCACTGCTGCTACAAACTAGTATGGAAAGAGTTTGAGTTCATCAGATAGAATTTTTAAAGTAACAAAGAAAGCATTATCAAGAGCCTGGTTGATCAGAATGCTGTGTTCGGTGTCCATGCAAAGAACACTGGGCACTGAAAAATCTTATCAAGCAGAATGTCACATATGGATGAAGCTGTGAGCACTGGGTGTTCGTGGTAGACTCTATCATAACTGCATTTTAACATTTTTGTTTTTGACTTTGTAGTGCTAGGAATGGAACCCACACCTCAGATCTACCAGATAAGGCCTCTAGTACTGAGCTACTATCTTAGTTATGGTTTCTATTGCCGTGTTACAACATCAAAAGTGACTTCAGGATGAAAAGACTTTCAAATCAGAGCCCATCCATCACCGAGGGAAATCAGGGCAGGAACTCAAAGGTGACAGGAACCTGCAGGCAGGAGGTAATCTAGAATCCATGCAGGAATTTTGCTCACTGGCTTGCTCCTCATGGCTTCCTCAGTTTACCTTCGTATAGCACCCGGGGCACCAGACTGGTGTGGCACATCCCACAGTGAGCTGGGCCCCCTCACATCAATCATCAATCAAAAATGTCCCATAGGCTTACCCACAGGCCAGTCTGGTGGAGAATTTTCTCAGTTGAGTTCTCTCTTCTCAGATGACTCTGACCTGTGTCAGGTTGACGTAAACTAGCCAGCACAGCTACCTTCTGTCTTCTCTCATGACTGCTTTGTCCTGGCCATGTCCATATATCCTCTCTTCCTTTCCCTTTCCTTCCCTTTCTTTCCCAATGTTTCCTCATTGATTCACAAAGCTCCCTTCTCTTATGGTCTTAGTTTCAATTTCTCTACAAATGGACCCTGCAAAAGTTTTAGGTGTAGGGTTACATAAGAAATGTCTAAATGGTTCCCCACTGGGGACTTTTGAAGAAAGTGAAGAAAGCGACTGAGTTGTCTCACTCAAGAGAACAACTTATTATTTTTTTTTTTATAAAGAAAAGGAACATGTGTAATACAAATTATCTCTATTTGTCTATTTCAAATAAAGATCTGATGACTTGAAGACTATAACAGGGGCCTTTCTACACTACACCTGCTGATGTTTAACTTTCTGAAATATTTTATTATTTATTTAAGGTTTTCATGCAACATATTTTGAGCATTTTAACCTCCAAATTATCCCCTCACTACCCTCTCTATATTTCATTTGTTCCTTCTCATTGTTGAGTAACATTGGGTTGAATGAATATACCACAGTTTGTTTATCCATTCTCCAATTCATGCTTCTAGTTGTGTACTGTTATGAAGAAGACACCCGAGAACATTCTTTCACATGTGCCACATGCTCTTTGTGAATGCTGGGAATGAATTCTGGGCTCATGCACACTAGACTAGTGATCTACCATTGAACTTCACCCCCAGGCCCTATTATGACTATGGTTTTTGTACATGCATTTTGGTTAACATTCACACTCAGTTCTCCTTGATACATAATTAGGAGTGAGCTAATGGAATCATATGGTAGGCATATGTTTTCATTTATACATCAAATAGTTGTCCAAAGTGGTTACATAGGTTCTATCTACACCATCAATGGCTGATACTGACATAAGCTCCCTAGCTTTGTGAATACTTGTCATTGCTAATTGTTCATTTTTGACATTCTGGTGGCTGCACAGTTAAAAAAATACTTTTTGAAGGAGATGGATGACATATTAAGATAGATAGAATGGGGAAGGAGACTAAATGAAGGTAAACCAGTTGCAAAAGCATCTGGAGGCCAATGAGAGGACACTAGAGCCCGGTCTGGAGGAACTGCCCAGATTGTGAAGAGGAAGAGTTGAAACTAATTGACTCTCTAGAGCTTGACAGAGATGCAGGGCTCGGTTCTCAACATGTGTCTTCTATCTAGAAAAATCTGTTAGCTTTAAATCACTTGCTATTCACTGTAGCCAGAGGGGCAGGATCACCTTTAATTAATGTACCTAAAAGGGATCTATATCATAGAAACTGCAAATATTTGAAGAAACTTCCTAATAGAGCCTGGACAGGGCTTTAGAAATGAGCAGGTTCGAACAAATTGCCACGTGATGATTTTTGATGTTGTTTTCTATTTGTCCCTTGCCTGGGTGACTTGATGTTAGCATCCCTTCTTTTCTCCCTTCTCCCCTCCTTGCTCTTTGTTAATCTATCCGTGAATATGTATTTGTTGAGGGCCTGCTCTGTGCCAGGTCCTGGCTGGGTGCCATGGTAGAACTAAAAATAAATGTGACATGCTGCAGTCCTCCAGGATTTCAGTCCCCTCAGTGCAGAATGTGACAAGTATACAAAAGATACAACAGCAAGCAAAGCCCTGTGACTCCCAACCACCCTGTGTTTGTGATCACCCCTCTCCGTACTGCCACACAGGATTCTCCAGTGAAGAATGAGTATAGTTGCTCTTCCAAATTTGATGAGAGGCATCCCTGGGAAACACATTTACTGTGTCTAAACTATGGCCCATCACGGCCTAACAACACAGTACAATGTAGATAAGATAGGTAGTCTTATTGTCAACCTCACAGAATCTGGAATTACATGGAAGAAGACCTCTGGGCATGCATGGAGGGGATTACCTCGATTGTGATAATTGGGGTGTGTGGTGCCATCCCCTGGCTAGTATCTTGCACTGTATAAATAGAGATGATGGACTGAGCAACAGATTTCAATGGCAGAGATGAAGGAAAAGTCGTGATGGTAATAAGGAACAGCTTAAACAAAATCAAGGAGAGGCAAAATTTAGGGCATAGTAACAAAAATTACAAGTAGAATTTGGTCAGAGCACAGTGTGCGGAGGAGAGTACACCTAGTAGGGTTAGAGGCAGACTATGGGATAAAGCAGAAGTCAGGCAGCAAACTCTGTGCATTTGATGGGCAATAGGGAATTGCTGGATGGTTTTGGAGAAGATGTCATAGCTGAAGCCTTTTTTTTGCAAGATTACTCTGGCAGCAAGAAACTTCAAGGCTGAAGGCAAGAGAATATTTAAGGAGGCTCTTTAACACCCCAGTAAGGGAGGGGGAAAGGATAGGAAGGGAGTAGGAGGCAAATAGAAGCAAAGTATAGTGCTATATAGGTATGAAAATGCCACAATGGATTACTTTGCATGCTAACTAAGACAATTTTACACACACACACACACACACACACACACACACACACACACGCGCATGCACACATGCATACATTCACATACACCTGCAGGCACACATGCACTCTTTATATATATGTATGTATGTGTGTGTCTGTGTTTGTGTGTGTGTATTCTTATTGTTTGAACAGCCAATATCTTTAGTGAAATGTTTCCTTCCCCCAATGTCACTGAAGCCAAATGGCATTTTAATGTCATTTTTGAAATGCCAATAGGGAATGAAAATATTGTCTAGAGGGAAGTAGGTTTCTCTGGATGAATCCCAGCTAATCTACCTGCGGAGGGGGAAGCTACACAGTAATATTCCCGTTCGTTTGCTTTTGTTAAGAACATATGAAATGCCTGGCTGAGCAAGAGTGACTTGATTAGAAACTTAAATTTAGAAAAATGTTAACTGTCAAAGTGGGTATTTTTGTGGTATCTCTCAAACTGTACTTTATAACATACCTCAAAGAGTACAATGTTGCTTTGTGGATGGAAGACTAAATACATATGCAGAATTAGTAAAAATCTGAATCGTTATGGAAAGTAAGATAAACAAATCCAAACTATCTTTAATACTGAGTTTCTCACGGCATGCATTAGGTTGGCTGGGCTAGAAAGAAAGGGATGATCAATATGAGAAGTAATCAGAGAAAAGGAAGGTTCAGAGAGATAGAGGAGGGAAGGCAGGCAAAAACTGCTGCCTTTTTTTTTGTCTTTCTCAGTGCTGTATTTTAGAAGTCACCCAGACTTAGCATGAGGTAGATATGAGTGTTGAACAGGATTGTATTTTAGTAGAAGGGCAGAGTCAAGCTATGGTTTAGAGGTCAGGCAGAATCCAGAATGAAATATTCCATGGTGCTCAATGTGTCCTTAAGACACAAACTCCATCCAAAGCCAAAAGCTCCATTCCTGCCTTTTATTGACAAAAATTCTAGGAAAAGTTGCACATTCTCACCATCATTGTTTCATCTCTTCCTGCTTGCCCATCTGGCTCCTTCCCTGAGCTTTGTGTCTTTCTCTGCAACATGACAGCGCTTACTAAGTCCCCCATGCTTCTATGTGCCAGAGGTGAGGGAGACTCTTCCAGTCCATCTGAACTACAGTCATATCCTTCTCTCCTAGGTTCTGGGACCACACTTGTAGCTTTCCTGTTATCTCTCTGCTTTCTAATAATTAGTCTTATTTTTCAGATAATTCTTCCTTACAGGGAGGAGTGTGCATAGGTTATATGCAAATACCGTACTGTTTTCTACAAGGGCCTTCAACATCAGTGGATTTGAGTATCTCTGCAGGAGGGCTTCTAAAACTGAGGTATGGTAGATAGATAAAGGGGGGAAAGAGAAGCAAGCTGCAGAGTAGCTCAAGGCTGATGCAACCAAAGTGCTGTATTAGAGCAGAATTCCACGTGATTAGTCAAACAGTAAAGAAACAGTACCATATCTGGGCTCGATGGCTTAGGCCTGTAATCCTAACTACTCAGAAGCACAAGGGTCACAAGTTCAAGGCCTAACTGAGCAAGTCAGCAAGAACCTGTGGCAAAATAAAAACTAAAAAGGGTTAGGGATGTAGCTTAGTGGTAGAGTACCTGACTAGCCTGCATGAGGCTTCGGCTTAGATCCCCAACACTGGGAACAACAACAACAACAACAACAACCCCTCACACACAATCACTCGACTGTCTAGGGTCAACACAGCTGACTGGGAGGACCACTAATTGCTCTTTCTTTCATTATGTGTAACATATTCATATCATTAGCTTTGCAAACAACTACTCCCAGTGTACATCTCATGCCCTAGCATATCTCAAACAGGAAAGAGGAGGAGTCACAATTCCAGGAAAATCCCAACTTACTCTTGGAATTCCCTGCCTCTCCCACCCCTTAGCTGACAATTCTTCGCTCTGTTCAAGTTTTCCTGTAAGATGCTGTCCAGTAATCCTGAGCAGGACTGCTCTCCTTGGGAAGCCTATGCTTACTTCCTCAGCATGGACTTGCACCATGTAACAAAGCTTTCTCCTAAGCCTTGCTTTATCTGTCTCTGAACTCTTTTGCTGACTGTGACAAGAACTAGCAAACACTGGGGAGGGGATTCCATCTTGTCTCTCAACCTCTGAGAACTCCCAGCCTTTACCCACCCACAACAGAACCTGTGGATAACAAGGGTCAACTGTACTCTCTTCTTAAAGGGCCTCAATGCTTTTTCATTGTTTATAGAAAAAAATGTTCTTTAGGCCTTGAAGGCTTTACAATGGTGGCCATCACTGTCCTCTTCAGCTGTACCCTTCTCTCCTTTCTCCCTTTGGCTCTTCATGCTTCAACAGCTCAGATTGTCTCTCTGTCCCTCCCATCTACCCAGAAGGGCTCCTCCAACAGGACTCCAGCAGCTGCAGACTGCCTACAACAAACTTCCCCCATCTCTATTCATAGCTAGAGTCTTAGATTCAATACCATTTGCTTAGGAAAGCCTTTCTTGATACTCTACATTAGATCATTCTCAAATCCCTTTGTTATATGTTGCTGTAGCACTGGGTACTATTACTTGAAAACAGTTTGCATAGCTTAAAATGATTCACCTATTACTATGGTTATTTTGTCAAAGTTCACCTATCCCACAAGGTTCTAAGTTCTCTGAGCATAGGAGCACCATCAGCTTTTGCTCATCTTTGTGTGGCCAGAATAATTGGTAGTATTGTACTCTAGTAAGCACTCAATAAATACACATGAAATAAATTAACAAATGAATGAGTTGAGTTAAGCTATATTATATTGTGTCCCACAGAGTATATTGGAGAAATCCTTGGTGTTCATAGTGATTTTATTGTCAGCAATGTTACTAAATATTCCAATTTGAGATTTGTGAAAAGAAAGGAAAATTAGGATCTAGGCACCCTGGAGGAAATTTTTGAAATGGAATGGGGAGGACTAAAGAAGCAATATTTAGAAAATACCACCAGCTGCTGGTTGGAATGTGAACTTTGATCTTCTCTACTCTTTAACTTCAGGTAGCCAGAACAGCCAGAACAACTGAGTGATTACATTGTGCCCGGAGGCTCCAGATGCATATCAAGAAAGTATGGCACTCTTTAATGGACATTTCCATCTTGTTTACACGCTTTTTAAACAGTGGTTCTACTGGTCAGGCTTCTCTGTTCTTTAATCCCTATAAGCTCCCACATTTCCCGCCTTCCTCAGAACAATGACTCAGAACTAGCCTTACCCATCTCAGGAATCACAAATTTATAAGCCCACCAACAATGTCTTTTACTCTTGTAGTTTCTGAGTTTGGATTGATCAACGGGTTGGAGATTGATGATCCTGGACCACCTGATAGAAATGCTTTATTTGGCTTGTGCAGTGCTTTCTGAAAAGCTGAAAGGTATGTAAAGATTTCAGAATGCACAGATTTTATTTACAAATTGGAATTTCTGGAGCTTGGCATGGGGCGGTGGGAGGATCATGAATTCAAGACCAGCCTGTGCTACATAGAACATTCAAGGACAGACAGTAATACATAGTGAGAAAACCAAACAAAATCTAAATTTCTGTCTTTTCCCCCCCAAAAATGAAATTCTGACAAACTAGGCCCACCTATCTTTATAGCAATAATCAGCTAGAGTTGGGAAGGGACTGCTCCATTTCCATGCAGCATTTGCTCTAATTCACTATATTCCCCACATAGCCTTCCTCACTTATTTCATTATCAGCCTGGAATGCAGAGGCTATAACTCTTATACTTACTGTTCTTGATCTGAGCTGCCTTTATTAGAAATCACCAGACCCAGACAATTGGATAGTCTGATAAAGTCCCTGAGTTGTTGCCCTAAACAACCACATCGTCAACTTGTTTTCCTTAATTCTTAAGGAGTTATTTTAGAAATGCAGAATCTTTTCATCTAGTCCTTTCATTTTTGAGAGGAAAGAGCTGAGGGTCAGAACAGGTAATGACTTGTCCAGACTAAAAACAAAGCTTGTTGTTTTTTATTTTGTTTTATTTCTTCTTTAGGCAGGTGCATTTAGTAATATCAAGAAATGTTTAGGGAATATATTCTTTTATAAACTTACCTAGAATAATTAATTTAAATATGGTAATTAATATTCCAATCTCAAGTTCATGTAGCAATGGTAATGCAGTAGTAGAAGCAAAAAAAGAGTGTTAAAATGCAAATCAATTGGGGATAATCGTTTTCTATTATAAAGGCTGCTGGTTTGTGGTTGGTTGGTTTTGCTTGTTTGCTTTTGAGACTGGATTCTAATTTTGGTGGTAAAACTTATTAGGGCAACCATTTGAAAATACGTAGGTCAATGGCATCGAGTGTATTATAATGTTGTGCAACTATTGCTTCTATCTAGTTTGTTCACTCTGCCCAAATCATGTCCTGCATGGGTATTCTTCCTGGATTTCCCTGCATGGGTATTCTTCCTGGATTTCCGCCTGCCTCTAATCTTGTTTGTCTTTGAGGATAGCCTGCTTGGAGATCGATTCAGAGATCTAAGATGGCTGCCAGTGTGACCAACCAATGACCTCTAATTTCTTTGTAACCCTGTATGTATACTTAATGATACCCTCCCTCCTCCAGTGTCAAGATGCTTGACAATTGCCATAGAAGTCACCAAACAGAACCATAAGAGGAACAAACAGCAAATTCCTGGCGAATCCTTGTTTAATCCCATACAAAATATAAATCTTCCTTTCCTTTTTTAACCACCCTCACCCTCACTTCCTTTGTCCTATATCTGCAAGACTCTGGCCTCTACCATTTCTAGGATTCCTAGGAGTTCATTTGTGTATTTATCTCTCACTTTTCCTATTCTTTGTCAGGTATTAACGTTTCCTTAGCTGCTCACTTGGCACTTGGCCTTTTGATGTTGCTCCCACATTTTTAAGAGTGAAAAGGGACCAGCTCAGGAATAAAAATTGGTAACAGTTTCAGAAAGTTTTTACCATCCATTATGAAAATCCAAAATCCATATCCACATAGTTCCCAGAAAACATTAGTTTGTTTTCTGGCTTCATGGATTTGTGTATTTTGGACATTCATAATAAATGAGACTTAGAAATTTAAGGTTTGTGCTGTTCACTGATGGACCAAAAACTTGGGACATAGAAATTAGAGGAAGAAAAGTCTTTGATTCAAGAGGAGAATTTTCCATCCACCATTATGGAGGTGTCAAGTTAGAGTTATTCAGGAATCTTAAGGAACACCAAGGAGTTACAAGGAGATCTGGGGCAGGAAATTCCCATTCTGGTGGGATCTTTGCTGCAGAGTGTTGTTTGGCTCTTCTTTCTTCTTAGAAAGTTGGAGCTGGGGCCTTGCCTCCTGGGATAACATCTGCCTTTTCTTTCTATCCAAGCACATTACTGTTACACAAGCCAATTCATACAAGTCGAGGAGAGGCAGTATTCTGAGGCCTCTCTTTAGAGTTTGGTTTGGCATATGAAAGAGAAAGAATTGGGGAGGGGAAGCCTTCTCTATTATAGAATCATGCTCTCTGTGACCCTGTCTGTCTCTTCTTTCATTTCCTATAATATTTTCAGAGTTCATCATATTGCAGTAAACATCACAGTACTTCGTTCCATTTTGAAGCTGAATGATATTCCATTTTGTTTACTCATTTATCCAATGATAGACATTTTGCCTATATCTACTTTGTGGCTATTGTGAACGAAGCTGCTATGGATACTTGTAATGTGTTTTTGTTTTTCTAATTCTATCTTTCAGACTTTATACTTCTGGAACCCATTGATAATTTTGGGAAGGCTGCTTTTCTATTTATTACAAATAAAGTATATTATAAATAAAGTTGTCAGGGTACCATTACCTGTTGACTTCTCTTCTGCATCTATGGATCTGGCTTGAAATTGCAAATCTATCTATCTATCTATCTATCTATCTATCTATCTATCTATCTATCTATCTATCTATCTACATATATGAAATTGTAAGTTCATTTTCAGTATGCATCTATTTCAAAACTATTTTAAATGAATTGTGAAGAAGAGGCCAGGCTAAGCAATATATGTTACTTTTCTTGTTTCTGTGATAAACTACCTGAGAGAGTAATTAGAGACAGGAAGGATTTATTTTGGTTTGTGGTTTCAGAGCACTCGGTGAATGGCCAGTTGGCCACACACACTTGGAAAGAACCTAGTAGCAATAGGCATGTGTGGTGGAGAAGAGCTATTCACATTGTGGCAGGCAGGAAGCAGGATGAGGAAATTCTTGTACTCTAACAGGCTTTCTCCCTTTTTCCTCTTTCATTCCTTTCAGCTCCCTCCAGCCTATGGGAAGGGGCCACCCACATTCAGAGTGAGTTCCTACCTTCTTAGTCTTCTCTAGGAAATCACTCACAAACACACCCAGTAGTGTGCTTTATACTAAACTCACAAGCACATGTCAATCTAATCATATTCACAAGATTAAGTATATATCACACCAAGTAATGTAGCCATTATAAGTGAACAGATCTTATGGGAGAAAGTCTGATCTTAGTAGATAGTCTAATCAGAGAACAGTTTAGTTGAGTTAAGGTATATCTGTTGAACATTTTGCTCTCATTCAACAAATATGTATTGAGTGTCTGTAAGCCAGATAGGTACATAAATGAAACTTAAAGCCTAGTGAGATCTATATACTAATTAAGTAAATGTACACATATATTTACAAATAGTCATTGAAAGAAATGTGTAAGGAGTCTGAGAACTCAATGACAGGGCTGCCTGTTTTCTTCTAGGGTCTATGGCCTAGGAACCGACATTTTACATGTATAAGAATTAACTAGATAGACAAACTAATACTGAGTGTGCATTAGTTAGTTACTGCTCTAATTGTTATGGCATGGAGCAGTAATAAAATAACTGACCTTTGCATACTTCTGTTCTCTTGATACCAGTTCCAGAAAACTCTGCACAACCTCTTTATTATAATCAACATCTTTATCATAGTGAATGATAAAGAAAGGGCTCCAGGCTGGAACTCATTCACCCTTTTGGGAATTTTCAGAGATCTCCCACCGCCCGGCTCAGAGATCTCTCAGAGACAGACTGAATGTGGGTGGAACAATTTTGTTAGGAAAAAAATTGAATTGTTTATTTATGATTCAGGTCTATCTTAGTTACTTTTCTACTGTTGTGACAAAGCACTATGACCAAAGTGCTTATAGAAGAAAGAGTTTATTTGGGGCTTATATTTTCAAAGGGTGAGTCTGTGACCATTATGGCTGGTAGTATGGCAGTAGGCAGGCAGGCAGGCATGGTGCTGGAGTGGTAGCTGAGAGCTCACATTTCCATCCATGAGCACCAGGCAGAGATATAACTAAGTATGGCATAGGCTTTTAAAACCCCAAAGCCCACCCCCCAGTGACATATCTACTCCAACAAGACCATTTCTCCTAATCCTTCCCAAATAGTTCTACCAGTTGGGAACTGAACATTCAAATAGATGAGCCTATGGGAGCCATTCTCATTCAAACCACCAAAAGATCTAAAGTTTTGATAGTCTTGTTACAAGCAGATGATCTAAGCTGAAA